>NC_053394.1:93596539-93743282 GCF_905171765.1 Bufo bufo | reverse complement strand
CTTCCCTCCTCTTCCTGTTTCAGCACCTGCACCGTCCAGCACCGTCGTCACCAGCTCCTGCGATTCCCCTGTCGGCACCCATCACCCTCCTGCACCCATCACCCTCCAGGTAGGTTAGGGTCAGTGAGGGAGAGGCACCGATAGGCAGGGATAGAAGAGAAAAGTTAGTTAGGAAAAACAAAAAAAAAACACTTTATCTGATTTATTGTTGTCTAGCTGTGAGACCCCTGCCACTTGCCCCCAGCCCAGTGTCAGGCAATACTGGAGTGGGGACGTCCTCTACCAGACCCCACTCTACAGTATGGCCATGACACGCCCCTGGTTTGAGGCCATCTGGAAATGTCTGCATTATTCAGATAATGCAGCATGTCCCCCCCGAGGTGATCCTGCCCATGACTGTCTGTATAAGATACGGCCGGTCATCGATCACTTCGGGGCCAAATTTGCGCAGGCCTACGTACCTGGAAGGGAGGTTGCGGTTGATGAGTCTCTCGTTGCGTTCAAGGGGAGACTCAGTTTCCGCCAATACATTCCCACTAAGTGGGCGAGGTATGGCGTGAAAATTTACAAAATTTGTGAGAGTACCTCAGGGAAAACTTACAAATTTTGTGTGTACGAGGGGCGAGATTCCCGTATTGAACCCCTAGAATGTCCCCCCACTCTGGGTGTTAGCGGGAAACTCGTGTGGGACCTTATGTACCCACTGCTAGATAAGGGTTACCACTTGTACGTGGATAACTTTTATACTAGCATTCCCTTGTTCATGTCCCTTGCCGCCAGATCCACGTCCGCTTGTGGGGCCGTGCGGAAAAATCAACGCGGCCTCCCTACCTATCCCCTCCAGGTACCTATCCCCAGGGGTGAGACCCGTGCCCTTACCAGTGGAAACCTGCTGCTGGTCAGGTATAAGGACAAGAGGGATGTCCTTATACTGTCCACAATCCACGATAACAGCATCACCCCTGTCCCTGTGCGAGGTACCGCGGCAACGGTCCTCAAGCCCGATTGTATCGTCGACTACAATCGGTATATGGGAGGAGTTGATCTCTCTGATCAAGTCCTCAAGCCATATAATGCGCAAAACCTGAGCATGGTACAAAAAAGTTGCGGTCTACTTGGTACAGGTTGCCTTGTACAACGCTTTTGTACTATCCCGAAGCGCTGGCAGCACAGGGACATTCCTCCAATTCTATGAGGCAGTCCTCAAGGATCTGATCTTTTCAGACCAGGAAAGAGCAGGCCGGAGTACCTCGGGAATTGGAGGCGCCCGGATCGTCCTTGGCCAACATTTTCCAGGTGTGGTCCCCATACTGGAAAGAAGGGACGAACCCAAAAAAAGTGCAAAGTGTGTCACAGGAGGGGGATATGGAAGGACACCACCACTCAATGTGACACTTGCCCCGATCATCCAGGCCTCTGCGTTATCGATTGCTTCAGGGAGTATCACACTTCCATGGAGTACTAAATTTTTATAATCCCCAACAGTCCCCTAGAGAACATAAAAAACTATGGCTCTCAGACTTTGGAGACACGGAAACAATTTTTTCCCCCAAAAATATTAGTTTTAGTGCAGGCATCCTCAAACTGCGGCCATCCAGATGTTGTAAAAGCATGCCCAGACAACCTACAGCCATCAGCAGGGCATGGTGGGAATTGTAGTTTTACAACATCTGGAGGGCCGCAGTTTAAGGATGCCTGCTTAGTGTATCCAAAGTCTGAGAGCCATACATATTGGGCATCGCCGCATCCGTAAAAATCTTCTCTATAAAAATAACATTTAACCCAACCCCCCCGGATGAACAGCGTTAAGTTAAAAAAAAAAAGTGTAAAAAAAAGCAATTTTTTGTCACCTAACATCACAAAAAGTGTAATAGCGAGCGATCAAAATGCCATATGCACCCCCAATTAGTGCCAATACAACCGCCATCTCATCCCGCAAAAAATGAGCCACTACATTAGATAGTCGCCCAAAAAAAAAATAAACTTTTGCTCCCAGGCTATGGAGATACTAAAATAATTTTTTGGGGTTCCTAAAATGATATTATAGTGTCAAATATAAATAAATTTTAAAATGTAGACATATTAGGTATCGCCGCGTCCGTAAGAATCTTCCCTATAAAAATAACATTTGACTAAACCCCTCGAATGAACAGCGTTAAAAATATAAAATAAAAACGGTGCCAAAACACAATTTGTTTGGCAAAATTTCCATTTGAATCCTTTTTTTCCGGTAATAAAGCAAGGGTTAACAGCCAAACAAAACTAAATATTTATTGCCCTGATTCTATAGTTTGCAGAAACACCCCATATGTGGTCGTAAATGGCTATATAGCCACACGGCAGGGCATAGAACAAAGGGAACGCCATATGGATTGTGGAAGGAAAATTTTTATGGACTGGTTTATTTACACCATGTCCCATTAGAAGCCCTCCTGATGTAGCCTAGACTAGAAACTCTAAAAAAGTGACTCCATCTAAGAAACTACACCCCTCAACGTATTCAAAAGTTACTTTACAAACTTTGTTAACCCTTTAGGTGTTCCACAAAACTAAATAGCGAATGTAGAAACAATTTTAGAATTAACATTTTTTGTTACCTTGCCTCAAAAAAGTGTACTATAGAGCAACCAAAAATCATATTTACCCTAAAATAGTCCCAAAACAACAACCACCTTATCCTGTAGTTTCCTAGATGGGGTCACTTTTATGGAGTTTCTACTCTAGGGGTGCATCAGGGGGCTTGAAAGGGTACATGGTGTAAAAATAAACAGTCCAGCAAAATCTGCCTTCCAAAAACCATATGGCATTCCCCTTCTTCTATGTCCTGCCGTTTAGCCAAATAGTTCTTTACGACCACATATGGGGTGTTTCTGCAAACTACAGATTCAGGGCAACCCAAATTAAGTTTTGTTTAGCTGTTAACCCATTTTTTCCAGTAATTAGGTAAGGGTTAAAATGGAAAAATTTTCAAAAAATAGAAATTCCTAAATTGTTTCTCCATCTGCCATTACCTCTTGTGGAACACCTAAAGGGTTAATAAAGTTTGTAAACCCAGTTTTGAATACCTTGAGGGGTGTACTTTCTTAGATGGAGTCACTTTTTTGGAATTTCTATTCTAGGGGTGCAACGGGGGGGCTTGAAATGGGACATGGTATAAACAAAACCAGTCCTGCAAAATTTGCCTTCCAAAACCCATATGGCGTTCCCCTCCTTCTATGTCCTCCCATTTGGCCAAACAGTAGTTTAGGACCACATATGGGGTGTTTTTGCAAACTACAGAATCAGGGCAACCCATATTGAGTTTTGTTTGGCAGTTAACAATTACTTTATTACTGGAAAAAATGGGTTAAAATGGAAGGTTTTCCAAAAAATTTAAATTCCTAAATTGTTTCTCCATCTGCCATTAACTCTTGTGGAACACCTAAAGGGTTAACAAAGTTTGTAAACCCAGTTTTGAATACCTTGAGGGGTGTACTTTCTTAGGTGGAGTCACTTTTTTGAAATTTCTATTCTAGGGGTGCAACGGGGGGCTTGAAATGGGACATGGTATAAACAAAACCAGTCCTGCAAAATCTGCCTTGCAAAAACCATATGGCGTTCCCCTCCTTCTATGTCCTCCCGTTTGGCCAAACAGTAGTTTACGACCACATATGGGGTGTTTCTACAGAATCAGGGCCACCCATATTAAGTTTTGTTTGGCAGTTAACCCTTGCTTTGTTCCTGGAAAAAATGGATTATATTGGAAAATTTTCCAAAAAATTTAAGTTCTTAAATTTTAAGTCCATTTCCCATGAAGTCTTGTGGAAGACCTAAAGAGTTAACAAAGTTTGTAAAATCTGTTTTGAATACCTTGAGGGGTGTAGTTTCTAAAATGGGGTCATTTTTGGGTGGTTTCTATTACGTAAGCCTCACAAAGTGACTTCAGACCTGAACTGGTCCATAAAAAGTGGGATTTGGAAAATTTCTGAAAAATTTCAAAATTTGCTTCTAAACTTCTAAGCTATGTAACATCCCCAAAAAATAAAATGACATTCCCAAAATGATACAAAACATGAAGTAGACATATGGTGGAATGTAAAGTCATCACAATTTATGGGGGTATTATCTATGTATTGCTGAAGTAGAGAAACTGAAACTTTGAAATTTGCAAATTTTTTCACATTTTTTGTAAATTTGGTATTTTTTGTGCAAAAAAATTCCTTTTTTGACCCCAATTTTAGTGTCATGGAAACTACAATATGTGACGAAAAAAACTATCTCAGAACGGCCTGGGTAAGTCAAAGCGTTTTAAAGTTATCAGCACTTAAAAGACACTGGTCAGATTTGCAAAAAATGGCCAAGTCCTTAAGGTGAAATAGGCTGAGTACTTAAGGGGTTAAAGGGAACCTGTCATCAACTTTATGCTATCTATTCTAACAGCAGAATAAAGTAGAGACAGGTGAGTTGATTTCAGTGATCTGTCTTTTCTAAATTTTAAAAGTAAGTGGTTGACGAGAACGCAACATCACAAACATTGCAGACTGGGCCTGAAAATACTCACGGCCACCTGAGAAGAGTCCTGGTTATTCATGAATTCCTGCTCTCCTGCCCACCTGCTGATGACTGACAGTCTTCTACCTAGTTTTCTCCCTTTCTCTCCAGGAGAGAACTGACAATCATCAGCAGATGGGTGAGAGTGCAGGAGATTATGAATAACCATGACTCTTCTCAGGTAGATTTGACTCTTTTCAAGGCCTGGGCTGCAATGATTATGATGCCGGTTCTTGGCAACCACTTACTTTTAGCTCATGAGTGACACACCGCTGAAATCAGCATGTCTGTCACTACTTTATGCTGCCCTCAGTGAGGTCAGCATAAAGTTGATGACAGGTTCCCTTTAACCATAAAAATCTAGCAGGAATAAGAGAAGAATGGCACATTAGAGAGATATAAGAAAAAATGCTCCAGAAATGTAATTACATGAGGGATGCAAGTAGCTACTAAAGCAAACATGTCAGGAGAGGTGACAGGTCGTCTTTAAATGGAGAATGCATTATTAGAATATTAGCTGTTACAATATGTTTTCTATATACACACACCAATTTTTATACCTCTGTGTGTACTGTGTATTAGATGCACTTCCAAAAATAATATATTTCTAGATCCAATGATCCAAGAACAATGCAGTCATGTGAGGTTGATAAGGGCACTATTAGGCTTAACATTTTACTCCAACAATAGGAACCCCATTTAGCGTTGTCAGACAAGGTGCAGGGATTAAAAAATAAAAAGACACATCTGTCACCAGTGCCAGCTCCAGCATCAAGCTCTCTTCTCTTTGGTCCCTTCTGGTCCCCAGTAGGAGGTTATGCACCTTGAAGAAGTGAATGCCATCAGCGCAAGCGCTGTACAGATTTCTTCTGGCTGCCAAGCTTTAGGCCTGTACTGCACGTATGCCGATCCCTGAGGTGAATGTGCAGGCGGAAGAGTTCAGGGCCAGGTGTTTATGTCAACACTACCTGACTTAAGACTCAAACCAGGGGTGTGGGGGGGCCAGCAGGGAGAGGGCTTGGAGCTTTAGGTGCAACCAGTACAAAGGTGACGTCCTCAGTGCCCCAGATACGTAGGTCATTTTCATAAAATAAAAACATTAATATTACTGCAACAGGGACACCGATCGAGATGGGGCAAAGTGCATTCGAATTAGCAGGCAAGTTCACATCTAGTCATTTGAATTAATATGCAGGTATGTGGGGACCTATTCCCTTTAATAACGGTGTAGACCTATATTGGAATTATTACTAGTGGCCTTGTATAGGCATATGGGAATGTAGGTATGAGGACGTTTTATTGTGTTTTCAATATAAATTTAGATCTCTATATACATTATTTGTACAAGATTATTTATTGATATAATACAGAATGATACAAAGTATATACTTCGCAAGGGTCTTAAAGAGCATCATCAAGGAAGAAACTCGGCATCTAGTAATGTTTGTTGGCTTGTACACATCAAGCAGTTAGGCT
This sequence comes from Bufo bufo, assembly GCF_905171765.1. Classification (NCBI taxonomy): domain Eukaryota; kingdom Metazoa; phylum Chordata; class Amphibia; order Anura; family Bufonidae; genus Bufo; species Bufo bufo. The sequence continues at coordinate 93,737,276 of NC_053394.1, read as the reverse complement.
AGTTTCACACTTCTGATGTGAATTCCGGCAGGCTGTTCTGGAGACAATGCTGGGAATTGACCGGACACAAACCACAGCATGCAGCAGTTTTTGCCAGGTCAATTTTCCGTGTTGTCTGCCGGAATGTGGCCAGATCCCCGCCAGACCCCATTATTCTTAACCACCTCAGCCCCCAGTGCTTAAACACCCTGAAAGACCAGGCCACTTTTTACACTTCTGACCTACACTACTTTCACCGTTTATTGCTCGGTCATGCAACTTACCACCCAAATGAATTTACCTCCTTTTCTTCTCACTAATAGAGCTTTCATTTGGTGGTATTTCATTGCTGCTGACATTTTTACTTTTTTTGTTATTAATCGAAATTTAACGATTTTTTTGCAAAAAAATGACATTTTTTCACTTTCAGTTGTAAAATTTTGCAAAAAAAAAACGACATCCATATATAAATTTTGCTCTAAATTTATTGTTCTACATGTCTTTGATAAAAAAAAAATGTTTGGGTAAAAAAAAAAATGGTTTGGGTAAAAGTTATAGCGTTTACAAACTATGGTACAAAAATGTGAATTTCCGCTTTTTGAAGAAGCTCTGACTTTCTGAGCACCTGTCATGTTTCCTGAGGTTCTACAATGGCCAGACAGTACAAACACCCCACAAATGACCCCATTTCGAAAGTACACACCCTAAGGTATTCGCTGATGGGCATAGTGAGTTCATAGAACTTTTTATTTTTTGTCACAAGTTAGCGGAAAATGATGATTTTTTTCTTTTTTTTTTTTTTCTTACAAAGTCTCATATTCCACTAACTTGTGACAAAAAATAAAAACTTCCATGAACTCACTATGCCCATCACGAAATACCTTGGGGTCTCTTCTTTCCAAAATGGGGTCACTTGTGGGGTAGTTATACTGCCCTGGCATTCTAGGGGCCCAAATGTGTGGTAAGGAGTTTGAAATCAAATTCTGTAAAAAATGACCTGTGAAATCCGAAAGGTGCTCTTTGGAATATGGGCCCCTTTGCCCACCTAGGCTGCAAAAAAGTGTCACACATCTGGTATCTCTGTACTCAGGAGAAGGTGGGGAATGTGTTTTGGGGTGTCATTTTACATATACCCATGCTGGGTGAGAGAAATATCTTGGCAAAATACAACTTTTCCCATTTTTTTATACAAAGTTGGCATTTGACCAAGATATTTATCTCACCCAGCATGGGTATATGTAAAAAGACACCCCAAAACACATTCCTCAACTTCTCCTGAATACAGAGATACCAGATGTGTGACACTTTTTTGCAGCCTAGGTGGGCAAAGGGGCCCATATTCCAAACAGCACCTTTCGGATTTCACAGGTCATTTTTTACAGAATTTGATTTCAAACTCCTTACCACACATTTGGGCCCCTAGAATGCCAGGGCAGTATAACTACCCCACAAGTGACCCCATTTTGGAAAGAAGACACCCCAAGGTATTCCGTGAGGGGCATGGCGAGTTCCTAGAATTTTTTATTTTTTGTCGCAAGTTAGTGGAAAATGCTGATTTATTTTATTTTATTTTTTTTCATACAAAGTCTCATATTCCACTAACTTATGACAAAAAATAAAAACTTCCATGAACTCACTATGCCCATCAGCGAATACCTTGGGGTCTCTTCTTTCCAAAATGGGGTCACTTGTGGGGTAGTTATACTGCCCTGGCATTCTAGGGGCCCAAATGTGTGGTAAGGAGTTTGAAATCAAATTCTGTAAAAAATGACGAGTGAAATCCGAAAGGTGCTCTTTGGAATGTGGGCCCCTTTGCCCACCTAGGCTGCAAAAAAGTGTCACACATCTGGTATCTCCGTATTCAGTAGAAGTTGGGGAATGTGTTTTGGGGTGTCTTTTTACATATACCCATGCTGGGTGGGATAAATATCTTGGTCAAATGCCAACTTTGTATAAAAAAATGGGAAAAGTTGTCTTTTGCCAAGATATTTCTCTCACCCAGCATGGGTATATGTAAAATGACACCCCAAAACACATTCCCCACCTTCTCCTGAGTACGGAGATACCAGATGTGTGACACTTTTTTGCAGCCTAGGTGGGCAAAGGGGCCCATATTCCAAAGAGCACCTTTCGGATTTCACTCGTCATTTTTTACAGAATTTGATTTCAAACTCCTTACCACACATTTGGGCCCCTAGAATGCCAGGGCAGTATAACTACCCCACAAGTGACCCCATTTTGGAAAGAAGAGACCCCAAGGTATTCGCTGATGGGCATAGTGAGTTCATGGAAGTTTTTATTTTTTGTCACAAGTTAGTGGAATATGAGACTTTGTATGAAAAAAAAAAAAAAAAAAAAAAAATCATCATTTTCCACTAACTTGTGACAAAAAATAAAAAATTCTAGGAACTCGCCATGCCCCTCACGGAATACCTTGGGGTGTCTTCTTTCCAAAATGGGGTCACTTGTGGGGTAGTTATACTGCCCTGGCATTTTCCAGGGGCCCTAATGTGTGGTAAGTAGGTAAATGACCAGTAAAATCCGAAAGGTGCTCTTTGGAATGTGGGCCCCTTTGCCCACCTAGGCTGCAAAAAAGTGTCACACATCTGGTATCGCCGTATTCAGGAGACGTTGGGGAATGTGTTTTGGGGTGTCTTTTTACATATACCCATGCTGGGTGAGAGAAATATCTTGGCAAAAGACAACTTTTTCCATTTTTTTATACAAAGTTGGCATTTGACCAAGATATTTATCTCACCCAGCATGGGTATATGTAAAATGACACCCCAAAACACATTGCCCAACTTCTCCTGAGTACGGCGATACCAGATGTGTGACACTTTTTTGCAGCCTAGATGCGCAAAGGGGCCCAAATTCCTTTTAGGAGGGCATTTTTAGACATTTGGATACCAGACTTCTTCTCACGCTTTGGGGCCCCTAGAATGCCAGGGCAGTATAAATACCCCACATGTGACCCCATTTTGGAAAGAAGACACCCCAAGGTATTCAATGAGGGGCATGGCGAGTTCATAGAAATTTTTTTTTTTTGGCACAAGTTAGCGGAAATTGATATTTTTTATTTTTTTCTCACATAGTCTCCCGTTCCGCTAACTTGGGACAAAAATTTCAATCTTTCATGGACTCAATATGCCCCTCACGGAATACCTGGGGGTGTCTTCTTTCCGAAATGGGGTCACATGTGGGGTATTTATACTGCCCTGGCATTCTAGGGGCCCTAAAGCGTGAGAAGAAGTCTGGAATATAAATGTCTAAAAAAATTTTACGCATTTGGATTCCGTGAGGGGTATGGCGAGTTCATGTGAGATTTTATTTTTTGTCACAAGTTAGTGGAATATGTGACTTTGTGAGAAAAAAAAAAAAATTCTGCTAACTTGGGCCAAAAAAAAGACTGAATGCAGCCTTACAGGGGGGGGGGGGGGGATCAATGACAGGGGGGTGATCAATGACAGGGGGGGTGATCAGGGAGTCTATATGGGGTGATCACCCAACTGTCATTGATCACCCCCCTGTAAGGCTGCATTCAGACGTCCGTATGATTTTTACGGATCCGATCAGTCTATCAGTGGATCCGTAAAAATCATGCGGACATCTGAATGGAGCTTTACAGGGGGGTGATCAATGACAGAGGGGTAATCAATGACAGGGGGGTGATCAGGGAGTCTATATGGGGTGATCACCACAGTCATTGATCACTCCCCTGTAAGGCTGCATTCAGACGTCCGTATGATTTTTACGGATCCGATCAGTCTATCAGTGGATCCGTAAAAATCATGCGGACATCTGAATGGAGCTTTACAGGGGGGTGATCAATGACAGAGGGGTAATCAATGACAGGGGGGTGATCAGGGAGTCTATATGGGGTGATCACCACAGTCATTGATCACTCCCCTGTAAGGCTCCATTCAGACGTCCGTATGATTTTTACGGATCCGATCAGTCTATCAGTGATCCGTAAAAATCATGCGGACATCTGAATGGAGCTTTACAGGGGGGTGATCAATGACAGAGGGGTAATCAATGACAGGGGGGTGATCAGGGAGTCTATATGGGGTGATCACCACAGTCATTGATCACTCCCCTGTAAGGCTGCATTCAGACGTCCGTATGATTTTTACGGATCCGATCAGTCTATCAGTGGATCCGTAAAAATCATGCGGACATCTGAATGGAGCTTTACAGGGGGGTGATCAATGACAGGGGGGTGATCAGGGAGTCTATATGGGGTGATCACCTCCGTCATTGATCACTCCCCTGTAAGGCTGCATTCAGACGTCCGTATGATTTTTACGGATCCGATCAGTCTATCAGTGGATCCGTAAAAATCATGCGGACATCTGAATGGAGCTTTACAGGGGGGTGATCAATGACAGGGGGGTAATCAATGACAGGGGGGTGATCAGGGAGTCTATATGGGGTGATCAGGGGTGATCAAGGGCTAATAAGGGGTTAATAAGTGACGGGGGGGGGGGGGGTGTAGTGTAGTGGTGCTTGGTGCAACATATTACTGAGCTGCCTGTGTCCTCTGGTGGTCGATCCAAACAAAGGGGACCACCAGAGGACCAGGTAGCAGGTATATTAGACGCTGTTATCAAAACAGCGTCTAATATACCTGTTAGGGGTTAAAAAAATCACATCTCCAGCCTGCCAGCGAACGATCGCCGTTGGCAGGCTGGAGATCCACTCGCTTACCTTCCGATCCTGTGAACGCGCGCGCCTGTGTGCGCGCGTTCACAGGAAATCTCGCGTCTCGCGAGAGGACGCACCGGCGCGTCCACCCAGAACAACAGGACCGCCGCAAAGACGCAATCCTGCGTACGGCGGTCCTGAGGAGGTTAATGGGGTCAGCGTCTGTATCCAGCAGGGATGTTCTCTGCAGGAAACTATCCTTACTGACTTGTTGTTGGGGGTGATTGACCTATGTAACCATGAACCGGACACCTATTAAAGATATGTCTGAAATGAACTTTACTTATTGTGCTTTGGACTGTTGAAAAATCGGTGAGGTTAACTGGGCCATGTTATGTTCTTGTGTATCAATGTGTGTGATCTATTTCAAGTGTTTATTTCTTCTAATGTTGATGATTATGGCTTACAGCTAAAGAAAACCCAAAAGTTAGTATCTCAGAAAATTTTAATATTATATGAGACAAATTAAAAAAAGATTTTTAATACAAAAATTTGGGCCTACTGAAAAGTATTTACAGTATATGTACTCAATACTTGGCACTGCTGAGGTGTTATAGAAGACGGGTTACTTTGAAAGCGGCCTTCAGCCTCTCTGCAGTGTTGGGTCTGGTGTCTCTCATCTTTCTCTTGACAATACCCCATAGATTCTCAAAGGGGAAGTCAGGCGAGTTTGCTGGCCAGGTATTGGTAGTTTTGGCAGTGGGGGCATCTCCATAAACCCTGTCAGCAGAGGGAATCATGAAGTGCTCTAAAATTTCCTGGTAGATGGCTGCGCTGACTTTGGACTTGATATAACATAGTGGACCAACACCAGCAGATGACATGGCTCCCCAAACCATCACTGACTGTGGAAACTTCGCACTGGACCTCAAGCAACCTCTCCACTCTATTTCCATACTCTGGGACCTTGATTTCCAAATGAAATGCAAAATTTACTTTGATCTGAAAGCAGGACTTTGGACAACTGAGCAACAGTCCAGTCCTTTTTCTTCTTAGCCCAAGTAAGACGCTTGTGATGTTCAGTGGCTTGACACAAGGAATGTGACAGTGGTAGCCCATGTCCTGAATATGTATGTGTGTGTTGGCTCTTGAAACACTGATTCCAGCTGCAGTCCACTCCTTGTGAATCTCCCCAAAATTCTTTAATGGCCTTTTTATCGACAATCCTTTTAAGGCTGTGGTTATTCCTGTTGCTTTTGCACTTTTTTCTACCACACTTTTCCCTTCAATTCAACATTTTTGTAGCTTACCCTCCTTGTGAAGGGTGTCCATGACTGTCTTCTGGACAACTGTTAAGTCAGCCGTCTTCCCCATGATTGTGTAACCTACTTAACCAGACTGAGGGACTATTTAAAGGCCCCTTTTAGATGAGCGACTTCCACGCTCCGGTCTCGCAGTATGCGTACAGCTCCCGTACAGAACTCCAAACACTGACTGGGTCACATAGCATTATATTGATATATAATGTTATTTACCCTTAGAGGTCTGAAATGTATTGAATAACACTGACAGTATTATAATGCTAAATCAATAAAATGCTATGCGACCCGGTCAGTGCTGGGAGTTCAGGATGTGAGGGCAATTGCCCCTGCGTCTATGATTATTGGTTCCGAATTCAAATAGCGTATGTGCACAGAGAAGGCTGATACAGACACACAATGGTTGTAATCAGTAATCAACTTTATTGCAAATTAGCAGACAATCTTATACCATGATTATTGGTAGACGCCCAACAGCCGTGCGTCACATAAAACTACAAAGACAGAAGAAACTGAACATCTTTATCAGAATAGAGGATGTGAACTTAGAGCAGCAGAAGCTATCATTTCTGAAAATTGAGCGGGGGAAGGGGGGTGTCAGTTGATTCCCCAGCCCCCACCCAAACACGTGCCTGCAAAGAGCTGACACTTGTCTAACATTTCATTAACCTCTAATTGAACTCTGGTTCAGATAGATATAGGATATACAAGATGGAGTTCTATCTCTCACAATTCCCCCATTTTGAGAAATCTGTGAAATGTTACCGCCCAAAGGTACTGTCACGGTAGGTAAAATAAGGGAAGGAAACAGAACACGGCAAAGCAAACAAAACAACTGACTAGGCCCCAAAAGCTAGGGAACAAAGGGGTCACCTCCTAGCAATCCCAAAAACACTTTCACTATGCTGCTATCCCCATGTGCATATCTCGGTGGTAGACATCCACATGCCCACGTACCTAAGACTAAAACACACTGAACCAAACCCTAAGCTATAGGGAAGAGGGAAAGAGACACCCAGCTCCTTCAAACAACCAAAGGAGTTAGCGTCTCCCTAAAAGCCTAGTCAAAACAGACACAGAAGGAAAAAGGGAAAAGGACTTATCTAGAGATGAGCTGGAGCAGACGATACACCAAACTTCAGAGCTCACACAAGGCAGAACTATAACCTGCAAAGGCTATAGGGAGACAGAGGAATAAATAGCCTCACCAATTACCTAAAGAATAACACCTGGGAGGAGGTGGGAATCTGCTCAAACCCACTACAAAACAAACAGTCAGATCGAGTCACGTGCAGCAATTCTGACAGATCTCCTCAGAACACCCACAGGGCAGGGCGTGACAGGTACTTCAGAACAAGCTAACCTTATTCTGTCTTAAGGATTCCCTTCAGGGGGAACAGTACCACAGATACTCTCAATAATCTCAATATTGTTTCCCCTTCTTACAAACTTTATTAATAAACATATCGATGTCGGATTGGGGTATTATAAAGGTTGCAGGAGCAAACAATAACAGTGTGTCCAACTTGGAAAGCATGACACATTGCACCACATGTTCTCATTCCAGGGGGTAGAGCTATAATCAACTGGTGACCCTGATCTGTTTACCATGAGCCAGGGGTGCTCAGCCCATTCTGCAATGGGTAAGGGTACCTCCCTGTTTTTAGTTTGGACTTAACCTGCTTCATGCCTGTGAAAAAGATAGTAGAGCTGGCCAGTTCAGTCAATTCAGAAAAACTAAGGGGCACAGCGAAATAGGGTATACTGGCTGAACTCAAAGGACTGTGAGTACAGATCCAACAGTTTCTCAAATTTTTAATTTCAATAATTCCTGATGGTGCTGTATCAAAGCATTGTCCCATTCATCATTCAGTGGACGAGACACTGCTGACACGCTCAGGGTAAGAGCCACTGTCAGCAGAAGGACCTTCATCCTGTGGTTCCAAGACTTTCTTGCAGTGAGAAGCGTGTATCCAGTTGGGTTTTCCTTCAACCTTTACAGCGGTGTGGGTGTTCAACAGTACTTGAAAGGGACCGTTGAATCTTGGAACTAGTCCTTTTCTCACATGCCTTTTTCTCACCACCCAGTCTCCGGGCCGCAAGCTGTGAGTTCCTTCTACTGAGTTAGGTTCTGTAAGTGAAGCAAACACCTGTTTATGCTTGTGTTCTAGCCTTTTTGTGAGGGCCCGTATGTAACTGGTCAGACTGTCATTATTCATCTGCAGCTGCTGGGGAAAGTACAACCCTAACCTGGGGGCACTTCCAAACAGGATCTCAAATGGGGACAACCTTGTCCTCTTGTTTGGGGTAGTCCTTACTGAATATAGAGCCAGAGGTATGCACTCTGTCCAGGGCCTCTGGATCTCCCGCATGGCCTTTTATCCGTTCAAGCGCTCAACTCGGAAAGCTTGGATCACCCCTAATGCTTGCATAACCTACCTCATCACTTCAACTGCGAAATGAGAACCTGTATCTGACTCAATAACTTCAGGAACATCACACCTGCATATCAGTTCACTAACCAGTTTCTTTGCTGTATTCTTGGCATTTGCTTCAGCTATTGGGAAGGCTTCCGGCCAAACTGAAAAGAGATCAACACACACGAGAAAAAATTCTTACACTAATACCTTTGGTAGTTGTATATAGTCTTCACCACTTGACCAGAGTTATTCAGTGCACAGAGAAAACCCTGGAGCAATCCACCCTGTATTAACCACACTTACCATGGCACCTTTCGATAGGTGAGTGGGCCGTGGGCCTCCTGAGCCATAGCTGGGTACAGAAAGCGTGGTAGACAAATGTTGTCCTTGTTTTTCCATACTCCTTGGTCATCTTGCCTAGCCCCTTGTTTAGTCCACAGTTTTTTCTCTTCAAGTGGGGCCTATTCAAACAACTTAATTAAAATGTCTTTAGATATATCCACAGGCTTTAAGGCTCTTACCGGGGTGGCATCAGCATTTATTGGCTGGAGAGCAGCTTGTTTGACCGCCTTGTCAGCTCTGCCATTGCCTTTCGCCTCTAACGTGGTACACCTTGTGTGAGCCTTTACCTTTACAATAGCAACTTCTTCTGGCAACAGTAAAGAGTTCATCAGTTCAAGCACAGAGTCTTTGTTTTTAATGGGCTGACCTGCAGAGGTTAGAAAGTCTCTGGCCTGCCATATGGGTCCATAGTCATGTGCAATACCAAAACCATACCTTGAATCTGTATAGATGTTCACCTTCTTCCCCTCAGCCTATTTATTCGCCTCAGTGAGTGCCTTCAGCTCTGCCTCCTGCGCAGACATGTGCGGAGGTATTGGGGTCAGCAATGGCTACCTCATGTTGTGTGACCACTGCATATCCAGTGTGGAACCGGCCATCCTCTCCCATATTCCTGCTTCCATCTAAAAAACACTCAAAATCAGGGTTATCAAGAGGTTTTTCAAGAGAAAATCCAGAAGTTTCTTGTTGCATCAACTGTATACAATCATGAGGAGCATTTTCCGCTAAATCAGACAAAAGGCTACCTGTGCTACCCTCCCCCATTTCTGAATCTGTAATTGGTAACAAAGTAGCAGGATTCAGAATAGTGCATCTTTTGAAAGAAATGAGGAGTGCACATTGGAGTCTAAGTTGTCTAGCCATAGAAATATGCTTTGGTTGCACCTGTGTGAGAATGCCCTGTATATCCTGAGGTGTTTTCACAACTGTATGTTTCCATTCCTCCCCCCCCCCACACTTCCTGAAACTCAAACTGATTGCTAAAGAGGAAATTGCGGGTAAGGCGGTGCATGTGGGTGCTATCTATACACAGAAACTGCCATGGAAATTGTCTTTATGTATAGGGAATTTGTCCTTATACACATATACGTGTTGTCCTTTAGTGGGATATCTATATACTCAGGATAATTTTTTACTTGCTGTTACTAAAGTAGGGTTTACAGGGGCATACAGATAAGGGACGAGGACAGGGAACCCCTACCACCAAGGGGTGTCCTTGGGCTGAGGCATAGTAAGGGACACATAGGGATAGACAGGGATAATCAACCGTTTAATCTCTGACCCTTATGTTATGTTGCCCTGGAACATTCATCAATGATATCTTCATTATGCTGTTTGCTCACCCTTGGCCTTTTTGGGATACAATTCCCCTACAAATGTCAAACAACTAACACTGGGCTATATCCTCAAACCGTGAGTAACCCTGGAAGTATGATAAAACTATTTGTGGATCTGAGATAAAGTATTTCATTTTGTATCTATGTTGTTTTGACCCATGGGGTCTGAGCTTGATCTGAGCGAATATTTTTAAATTGATCACTAAAAGCTATTTTTTAGATTTATGAGAAGGTGTTCTGGAATATGCTGATTTATACTTCTCTGTACTTTATATGCTGCTGAGGCGGTTTGTGTGTTGACGAATTTATGGTAATTTAGTATGGCAGGCTTTCTAAAATGACCTATAAATACTGACAGTTGGTTGGAGGAGTAGGAGGAGGAGGTTTTTTTCAGAGCAGGAAGGCATACGTGAAAAGAGTGGTCATTTATCATTAAAGACAATATTTAAAGATCTGTATGATGATTACAAGGAAAATTTTAAATCTTGGTGGGAGACACGTACATTGGAGAATTATATTAAAAACAGAATCGTACCAAAGGGTCTGAGGATCCGACTAATCCCTGCCCTAAGATCTAGCTCCCCATGTTTATTGGAGAAATGGGAAAAAGAATGTATTGAGAGTTCGATAAGATTTATGAAAATATTATTAGAGGAGGAGAAAGAAATTCTCAGTAACACCTGTAGTAAGTTGAATAAACAAATAGAATTAGCACTAACATTGAAAGGTGACCCCGATTTTAATAGGAGAGAGGCCACTTTACAAACCTCGGTCGAACGCTATCAAACGCAGATAAAAGAAAGAAAACATAGACAGTTCATCACTGACCTGACTACGTTTAGGGAGAAAAAAGCGTTTGACTTCCTAAAAGAGAAGTCAGAAGAGAGAGGTATTGATGACTCCAGCACAGATATTGACTCCTCTGACACAGAGAGGCTCATAAGGGCTAAGGTATCTAATAGAGGACGAAATAGAGGTGGTTTTCAGCCTAGGGGAGGAAGAAGATGGCAAAGAAGTGGCAGGGGATATGCCTCCTCCTCATCGGATACTGTTGCTGCTGCTGGGGGGGGGGACATCTGTGTTTTTTTTTTAGAAAGGATGGGAGGATCAAGTGGGTCCACCCTATCATCTGAGGGACAGAGTCTCAATACAAAAGGAGGACAAGCGCAAGTAGACGAAAAATGTATCATAAATCTCACTAATAGGACATTGACATTTGATGAATTACAGGTCCTCTCCAAAGGACTGTCATTTGTACCTACTGTGAATTTTGATACGTTCTCTTGGATTAAAGACTTAAGCCTTTTCATACTTAAATTGAAATGCCATAAGTTCTACAAAAATAATGATAGGGAAGAGTGTACTAAACTCGGTATACCAATGGACTGCCTCGAAGACGCGAGGATCCTAGTATCCCTAAGTAAAGGGCCAGCCCAAAAGGATGGTTTGGGCCCCTTCACGGACATACGTCCAAAAAGTAAAAAGATGCCCCCTTCCTCGGGATAATTCTGCAACTAAGGTTGGTGACTCAAGAGATAGAAAAAATACGTCCACATAGAGACCAGGAAATGATTCTGACGAGGGGAGAAAGGGAGGCCCTTAACGGACTGCAAAGGGATAACAGCATTATTATAAAGCCCTCAGACAAAGGGGGGAATATAGTAATGATGGATCATTCCCTTTATAGTGGGATGTGTGGCTCTCTCCTTTTTTTTTTTCAAACCCACTTTTCCTTTCCCCCCCACCTCTTCTCCCCCCCCAGCCCCCCACCCCAAACTATGATGCATGCGCCCCCGCCTCCCGCCGCTACCCCCCTAAAAATTAAGGGAAGGGAAGAGAGAAGTGTGGCTTCTCTCCTTAACGAAAAATGTGTGGCTCTCTCCTTAACGATATAAAATGTTATGACTGTCTACAGGGTGACCCCTCAGACATCTTTATAGAGGAACTAAACCGGATCCTTATCGGGGCCTTTGAAAACAATCTGATCTCCTCTGAAGAACTGAAATTTATGACCCCAAAAAATCCACAAAATCCATAAGGGAAGAGATCCACTAAAAGGAAGACCAAAACGTCAGTATTTACATAGATAAAGTTCTCAGACCTTTTGTCTCCTCACTGCCCTCTTATATCAGGGATACTACTGATTTACTGTTAAAGATACAGGATACTGCTGTAGAGTAGAGCACCTTCTTGGCCTCCATAGATGTTGAAGCTCTCTACAGCAGTATACCACACGAATGGGGAATGAAAGCAGTGCTTTCCTTCCTAGAAAACAGGGGCATACACTGCAGGGCTCATAACTCCTTCATTCTATTCCTCCTTAGATTTGTCCTGACCCATAATTTCTTTTTATTTAAAAACGCGTTCTACCACCAGCTCAGGGGCACCGCGATGAGTAGCCCTTGTGCACCGACCTACGCAAATTTGCTCCTGGGCTGGTGGGGAGGACCGGCTGGTCTCTAGTGACGTGGAGGAACCCTGGACCACCCACATTATCTTCTGGGGAAGATATATCGATGATATCTTTTTATTGTGGGATGGTCCGGAGGTGTCCTTCAGGCCATTTGTTACATCTTTGAATTAGAACCACATTGGACTACGGTTTACATGTGAGATCAGCAACAAAGAAATCTCTTTCTTGGATATAAGAATTTCAAAGAGGAGGGTGTTCTATGTACAGAAACCTTCAGGAAACCCACGGCCACTAACATCCTTTTACACTGGGATCGTTTTTACCCCAGTCCGGTGAAAAAAGGTATCCCAAAGGACCAATATATTTGGGTTAAAAGAAACTGTACGGACACACCCACCTTTGTGACACAATCTAGGGATCTTAGGAACAGATTTCTGAGGAGAGGATACCCTGATGAGACACTCAAAAAAGCTTTCAAACACTCCATGACTACGGAAAGGAATCAATTTCTGAGGCCCCAAAAGAAAAATCCACAAGATAGAATAGTAAGAGTGATCGGGACATTTGATAACGCCCACGAGAGAGTATTTGAAATTCTCAGGAGGTACTGGGGTATCTTACAAACCGATAGGGACCTGATCGATATACTTCCATCTTTTAGAGCTTTCTTCAATTTATTCTTTGCTCCGACAAAATTAGATCCTTGGTCAGATCTAAGCCTTCTGACGGTACCTTTAATGGCTATGAAACATCTTAAGGCGTTGATAAATGAGTCAGTTGACATATCTTCTAACATTTCCAGGTGTTTTGCTCTGGAGCTCAGACATGTAAATATTAGTCCATATCTCTTGTACTCCTTGCGGTTCTGTTTGGTGATGAATGGGCCAAAACAATCCATTCCGCTATTAAGAAATAGTGGTGATGGGTTTACACGATCTGCAGGTAGATCTGCCATTCTTTGTTCTTCTGTAGGTCTACGTGCCTTTCTGCAGACTACACATTTACTTATATACTTTGCTATAACTTTGCTTCCTTTCACAATCCAGTAGCCACCTTTCTCAAACAGCTTTGGGTAAAGCTTCTTCCTTGATGCAAGGATATGTTGTGGTAGTGATCAATAATCAATCTTGTGAAGGTAGAGTTTTTGGGTAGAATTGCTGGATGCTTCACTCTGCTAGGTAACGATGCATTTTCCAGTCTCCCTCCCACCTTCAGTATACCATTCTGCAGAACAAGATTAAGCTTGTACAATAGGTGGTTGTTTGGAAGCCTTTTAAGTTCTTGACTAAGTCTCTTCAACTCTTCACTGTAGAATCTCTGTTGAATGAGTCTTATGACTGTTCTTTCAGCTTTCAGTCTTTCCTCTAAATTCAACAATTCTTTCTTTCTGATTACCTTTGCCAAACGTTGAATTTGAGCTACTATGTTTATGACTGTATTCCATTTTGAACATCTGTCTAGTCTTTCAAGTATGTCATCTTGACACTTGGCAGCGGTGCTCAATGTTTGTACAACTTTTATTTCTGGATCACCCATAGACAATTCTGTGTAACCTTTACTGGGCGTGATTTCCTTTTCCCAAAGGAACTCTGGACCGGTGAACCAGTTAGAATTTTTCAATTCTGTTACATTCAGGCCTCTTGAAGCATGAATTTTCTCAACTCTGTTGGCAACAAAGATATGGAATCTTTGTTGTTTATGTATCCGAGGACAATTTGTGAGTCTGTCCAAAAATATTCTTCATCTATTTTTAAATTCCAATTCTTCTCTCAGAAACTTGCTTACTGATGCTGAAACTACGGCTGCTGTCAGTTCAAGTCTTGGTATTGTCTGAATACTGATAGGTGCAACTCTGGCCTTACCCATAACCAGGGCACAGTGTATCTTTTCTTCTCCTATCACTCTGATGTAGAAGCACTGACCATAACCATAACTACTGGCATCTGAAAAATTATGAAGTTTTATTTTCTTGTACTTTCCGAAATCATGAGGTACAAAACATCTGGGTATCCGAACTCCTCTCAAGTTTTGCAAGTCTCTTATCCAACTCTCCCACCTTGGCCTTAAATTTTCAGGTATGGGCTCATCCGATCCCAACTTCTGTCTGCATAATTCTTGCAGTATTTCTTTTGCTCTGAGGATTACTGGGGCCAAGAATCCCAATGGATCAAATATAGAAGCCACTACGGAAAGAATGGATTGTCTAGTTGCAACTTTCTCTTTAGAAGATACTTCAAAAAGAACTTGTCGTTCTCTACATTCCATCCCAATCCAAGTACGTTCTGAACTGGAAGATGATCATAATTGAGATCTACATTCTTCATTGTTGCTGCAAGTTCAGTCACTGATGGATTCCAGTACCTCTCTGTTGTTTGAGATGAATTTGTGAAGGCGCAGGTTTCCTCTTGGCCATAACTCTTGGCTTTGTTTCACTAGTTTGAATGCAGATTCTGTGGACTTTAGACTTATAAGACTATGATCTATATAAAAGTTTTTCTTCATAAAATTTGCTGCTGATGGGCAATCCTTTTCATTCTGATTAGCTAGGTACTTCATACCATAATTGGCGCAACCTGGAGATGATGCTGCTCCAAACAAGTGTACTTTCATTCTGTATTCTGCTGGCTCTGTATCTGTATCTCCATCCTCCCACCATAGAAACCTCAGGAAGTCTCTATCTTCATTTTTCACATGAAACTGGTGGAACATCTTTACAACGTCACACATGACCGCTACGGGATACTTTCTGAATCTACAGAGTACTCCAGGCAGAGTGTTTGTAAGATCTGGTCCTTTTAGTAGATGATCATTCAATGCAACACCATTGTACTTTGCTGAGCAATCAAATATTACTTTAATCTTATCTGGTTTCTTTGAGTGGTAGACACCTTGATATGGGATGTACAACACTTCTTCTTTAGGTTTGTTATTAACTTTCTCTGGTTGTCCTTCTTCAAGGATGCCTTCCATGAATTTCAAAAATTCATGCTTGAATTTGGGATATCTTGTCACGACTGTGACTGATCCAGACAGGTCTGGGAGGAGAAGGTCGCAGCGACTTGCTACTCGCGATAGCTTGTGAGTTTGCTCCGTGGTTCAGGGTATGTCATCTGGGTTTTGCCTTGTGAACCTTTTTGTCCTGACTGGGAGTTTGTAGGCATCTTTCTCAGGTGAGTCCTGTCTGCCACTCCCAGCTACTATATTAGTTTCACTTTCACTTGCAGTCATTGCCAGATATAGTCCTTACTTCCAGTTCTATTCTGACCTTTGAAGGAGATCGTTTGATGGTGTTGCTGTGGAGCTCTTGTCCGGCGTGGACTGTCGTGATTGGGATCGCCTTCTCTGCTCGTGACTGGATAAGTCTATCTTTGATATAGTTTGTTTGTTGCTGTCTTCCCCTGCTGTTCTCCTAGACATGAGTGATGGTGACTAGTGCTCCCATCGGCCTTTCCCCACTCTAGGCTTTTTAGGGTGACTGAGGGTTTAGGCATCCTGCTCGCCACACGGGTTCACACCCCGTCTAGGGTATCAGGGCAGACAGGTGCCAGCTTAGGGTTAGTCAGGGGTGGCCATACTATTTCCATCCGTAGATAAGGGTCCCCCTTCCCCTCCGTCTGGTGCGACACGACTGCTGCTGGGGTAGCGGTCGTGACATCTCTTCCCATTTTAGTCTTCAAACATTTCAATCTTGCTAGGGCAAGATTTCTGTTATTTGGCAGATGAGCTCGTTCTCTAAAAGGTAAGGGCATTTCAAGATGACCTTGTTGATTTTGTTGAATATTTTCTTCTAGAGTGTGTACGAACTTTATGTCTTTTTGGGATACACTCTTTTCCTTAGAACTTATACCTGCAAAGTCGGATTCAAGGATCTTGATTACTTTCGCTGGACTTACAGTTGGTAACTCTTGGACAGATATTCGATGACATAATCCTGTCACCTGTCTTGAGTTTGCGATCTGCTGTTTTCCTCCAACAACACCTCATCCTAGATCAGTTTGAACAGCATAGGGTTCACCTTTTCCTCCTGTGATTACCTTTCGTGGTATCAAGGCTTCGGGACAATCGTAGCCTATCAACAGTCCAACTCCAAACTCCTTCAGCAGGGACAGTTCAGGAGAAACGACAGATAGGTGCTCCCATTCATTGGCTGTTTCACAGGTAGGTATTCGATCTCGATCTAGAGGTATATCGTCTTTTGTATAAGCTGGAGGTAGATCTAATGTGCAGTTTGAATGAAGTCTTCTAACTCTCAGTCCTTTGACCCTTTGACTGTTCACTAGTGTGTCTCTCCCCGTCATTGTGGTGAGTTTGAGCGTCACTCGTTCTGTAGCCACTTGTAATTTCTTGCAGATTTCTTGATCAATGAAGGTGACGTCACTCTGGGCATCCAGTAGCGCATAGGCGTATACCTTCTTGTTCCTCCTTTTAGGATTTAAAATGCACACTGGGGGTATACACGCTGACGCAAAATTATGCAATGACTGGGTCAGGTGTAGATGATAGTCTATGTTTTGTAGTTGTTCGTGACGCCAATTGCAGCGTGCGCAGGGTACTATCACAGGACCCTCCTAAGGTGCTATAACGCACGTTCCAGGTTAGGAATGCCATAGTGGTGTAATGGTCTATAATGTCTCTGTATGGTGGTGATAATGGTGTCAACGGTGTCTCCTACCTGGGCACAGCTGGACTCCTGCCTCCTGGCTCACTTGCAATAAATTAAGTGTAGTGAAAGTAGGAGTAATAGAGGGATTTTGCAGCAGAAATTGATGTCCAGACCTTTAGGTGAAATTCAAACTTGTCTTTACTGAAGATAACTTTCATCCATCATGGTTGGCAGGAATGAATCTTCTGCTCTATAAATCTGGAGCTTGCAGGAAAGGACGTCTGCTTAGTACCTCTGAAACCTCAGGAGTTTGGCTTCTGCACTTTCTTACTATCTTCTGCTTTATGGGGACAGACTAGCTGAGGAAGAATATGGCTTCTCCTGGGTCTCTGTACTTTATTCACAGATAGGCTCACAGGGAATGCTGTCGTCCTGGAACTCTGGAGTTTGTCTGCTGTCTTGTCATCCAGCTGAGGCTGCAGGGCTCAGGCTGGGGGTTGTGATCAATGTCTCAGCCGAGACAAGATCCTGGCTTTGTTCCCTATATCGGAGAGCTCCTAACACACACACCCTACCCCTAGCAGGGGGTGGGCTACACTACTCTCTAACTTCCTTCTCCACCCAGGGACCATTCCAGCTTAGATATACTAAACTGTAACTAGCTCCTTACCAATGCATTGCTGCCACCTGCTGGTGAACATGGAAAATTACAAGGAAATTTACATTCAACATAGTTTTAAATGCACAGTTGTGAAGACATGAGCAAAATCATATCAGATGACAATGTAAAGGCTCTTAACAGATAGTAGGGAGGTAGAGGCATGTAGTAACACAACTCTGGGGTGTTACACTCTCTAAAGGCTCTTTGTACTAAGAATGGATGACCATATCTTGCATTAAATTTTTCCCAAGCTTGCTTGTAGGCTTATTAGTTTTTTCTATAAAAGTTACCTTCAAGAACTTCCTTGGCTTCTCCACCAACTTTTCTCAAAAGGTAGAATAACTTGTCAACTGGACTGAAGCAATGATGCTCAATTATCATCTCAAAACGTGCCTTCCACTCTATGAACTTCAGTACGTCTCCTGAAAATACAGTAGGGTCCGGAACGGGAAGTCTAGCTAGGACTGTTCTCTGTGGTCTTGCTGGGGCAATGGTTGTAACATTTTCCTGAGCATTGCCATGGAATCTAGGAATAGAATCATCCGGTTCTATTTTCTCACTTACTTCTGAATTAAATGAGTCCTTTTCTTCATCTTTTCCATTAGAGATAGAGGGTAAATCCACACACCTTTTTCCTAACACTGGACTAGGCAACTCTTTGTCTTTCTGAGCAGGGATGGAAGGATAATGACTTATTTCCTCACTAAGTGCTGGAGATTTCCTTCCATTCTCCTGGGAGTATGTAGGAAAGTAGGAGTCTGCTTCTTCACCTAGTACAGATTTGGACCTATGACTACTCTGATTCATATCCTCTTCGTGTACTCTAAGTCTGGCTTCTATGATCTTAACTTCTTTTTGCCTTTCCAGACTTTTCAATTCAGCTTCCATTTGATGGCGCTGTGCCTCCATTTAAGCTTACATCTGATGGCACTGTGCCTCCATTTCAGCTTACATCTGATGGCGTTGTGCATCCTTTTCAGCCATAAGTTGGCACTGAGCCTCGATGGCAGCTTCCATTTAAATTTCTGCTCTCTTGACAGCAAGTTGTTCAGCTAATTCCTTTATTTTGGCTGAAGTATTTGAGGACTCTGATATATGGGTGGCACTTCTGCAAAGGAAGTCACACTTGAGATTGTGGTACCACCTAAGGACCTAACAAAGCTCATTCATTCTACTTCTTGCTTTAACTTCATCATAGTTTTCTGCAGATGATATTTCTCTCATGAGCTTTACCAAATCTTTAGTGACCGCTGTACATGTGTCCATGTTCCTTACAATATCCTGGGAAGGTGTCGTAAATGACGGCAGGTTGACATATGCTGCCATAATCTCTGATTCAGATTCTTCTATCGTCTCTACCATATCACTCAAGTTCCCTTTTATACTTTTAGCTTTTTACAAACGACTTTAATGTATAATTTACATTTTCATACATTCTGGCGAACTTTTTTCCTTTCAGTGCTGCTTCTTGCTCCAAATTTTCCAGCATCTTTGGGGTTGGTTTTCTGGCACGTGATGAACGTCTTAGTTCATCTGCTTGGGCTATATTTGTTTGAGGCAAGACTAATGCTATATCAGACTTTTCTACCTCAGACAGGTTCACTTGCTCTTCAACTTCTACATCTATCTATCTTTGCATCCTCTAACAGTGGCATGGTAATACTAGGCTCAGACATTTGCAATTTTGCACATGCAATACTGACAATCGCAGAAATAAATGATTTTCACTTTAAATACAACAGCGATAAATGCAGGCAATAAATGACTTTCACTTCAAATGCTTTAGAGTCCGTGTACTACAAACTGTCCTTTGTTTTTATTTAAAGTCTCTTATTTCTGAACACAAAAAATGTCTCTTTATGCCAAAGCCTATATGCAATGATAAGTAATAAAAGTAAAGCTCTCACCTTATTCTGAAGAGCAGGAACAAAGGTCAATCTTAAGTGAGATGATTATTTTCTTGATATCATGCGATGCTTGCGCTGACTTGCGCTGACTTGCGATGCTCTGTGCAGACTAGAGATGCTTTGTGCAGTCTTGCGATTCTTTGTGCTGACTTGTGATGCGCTGGCATTGATACGCTGCTGCAGACTTTGGGCCTAGTGGTGGGAAACTAGCTGGCTGCAGCACGTGGTCTCTCCGTGGATAGAGGTGCAGACACTCTAGCTCTGGAGTTTGGCCTCCCACCATTTGTCTCTTTCTCTCTGTAGGGATCGCAGGAGGGTTGGGGCTCTTTCTCTGACTATTTTCCCTTTGCCGTTCTGCCACCTTAAGAGTCAGCTGCAGTTTGACTAATGTACAAGTTCTATGGCCTTTATGGTAGCTCCCCTGAGATGTCTTTGCTTGCTCACTCAGGTAACAGTTGCTGCACGACGGTATATGCTGGCGTTTCGCTGCTCTAATGCGCTCTTTACTGTGCAAGTTGAGGAGCGCTATCACTTCGCCCTCCTAGGGTAATAGTTCCACTGCCATGGGCGCACTATGAAGTGCCTTTTGCGCTGTGACATTAGAAGAATTTTGGTATCTCTGACCTTTTAGTCTAACCAGACTGTCTATTACTCTGTAATTCCTCTAGCGCCGTTCTATGGAAACAGTAGGTTTAAAGAGCACACCAAATGCTTCAAATAACTTCTTTATTAACTTTAACTTTTCTTCATATAAAACACTGCCGCCACCGCAGCAGATAGTCCATGTACAAAACATGTGTTGAAAAGATATTACAAAATGGCGGTATGCATAAGATGGTGGTTCAACTGTTCAATCTGTCATTCAACTTAAAATGTTGGATTTATTTCTCTCTTCAGTATCTGTACTGTCACTTTAAGTTATTTAAGCACTTTATGATCTCTCTGAGAGGTATATCTGATATTTAACTAATAGTTCTACTTGCCGTATACAGTTAGCACTGACTATTTTCAGATTGGTTGAGTATGATCTGGTATGGTTGTATGCAATTTGGATTGCAATATGGAATTTGAATTTGGATTGTGAACCTTGTAGTTTGCAATTGGATGCCATATGCAATTGTATGCTTGCAATTTGGTGGAACTGTAAGTAAACACATATATAACTGGTTCAGTATACAGTTCTGATCACAATACTAACAATATGAACATTATATAACTTTTCTAAATACCTATTTTGGCCTCTTGTTCCCATAAAACTAGACTCTGACTGGAACTGTGTGTCTGTTCAGGTCCTCTCTCTGGTGAGTAATGACTCTAGCAGCTCCTGCTATGGAAATTCCCAGACAGGCTGCATGTGAGGCTGTCTGTGATTGGTGAAAACTTGCTGTGTGAGAAGCTGTCTGTGAATGGTCTAGATTTCTGCCCAGCAACAACAGATTAACACTATGCTTTCTGTTGTTTCTGCTGTGTCACTGAGCTTACCTTACACTACAATATGAATTTTAAAGGCATACTATCTTTTTCTGCTTCTGTGAACACAAAACATAACAGTTATATGACATCCAAAACATGATGTCACAGTAAATAACTATGCTATTGTCTCTAACACATAAACATAGGAACTGTATTAAGGTTATTGGCAGGTCCAGCTACATAAACATATAAGTTATACTAGCAACCTAAGACAGGTATTAGCTGGCCATCTACA
Source organism: Bufo bufo (assembly GCF_905171765.1). NCBI lineage: Eukaryota > Metazoa > Chordata > Amphibia > Anura > Bufonidae > Bufo > Bufo bufo. The sequence goes on along the minus strand of NC_053394.1, from coordinate 93,715,940 downwards.
CGGCTGTCGATGGGTTGGATCCAAGAATGATCTCATATCCGTAGTGACCAACACATCTTCAAACCGCCCTCTTCTTGCAGGCACGGTAGGATTGGTACCCGCACCTGTTTCGCTGTGGGTGGAAATTCCTCTGCCAGCAACCACAACAGCAGAATGCAGCATCTCTCGCAGCAAGGCCTGGAAATGCTGCATTCTGCCAGCACTCTTTGATGCTGGTAGCATGTCCACCATTTTGTGTTTGTACCGGGGGTCTAAGTACATTGACACCTAGTAGTGGTCCTTGCGCTTTATGCTTTTTATACAGGGGTCCCTCTGCAGACACTGGAACATGAAGGCCACCATTTGCACTAAATAGGAAGCGTTGGAGCGCCCTGGCTCCTGCTCATCGCCTAAGAGAATGTCGTCCTCAGTCTCCTCCCCCCAGCCACGGACAACACCATGGATCCCCGAAAAGTTTGAAGTCCTTTTCAAAGCCTGCTCTTCTTGCTCCTCCTCCTCCCCCCAGCCACCATCCTCCTCTTCAGACTTCTGCTGACTTGTCTCAGATGGAGTAGCCCCCCCGGGAATTCATTCAGCATTGCGACTTCCCTTATCTTCCTGCTCCTTCTGCTCAACGGCTTAATCAATGACATGACGCAATGCAAACTCCAGAAAGAAGGCGTAAGGTACGATGTCACTGATGGTGCCCTGGCTGCGACTGACCAGTTTGGTGATCTCATCAAACAGCCGCAGAAGTCTTCATGTGTCGCGCATGAGCAGCCACTGGCGCAGTGAAAAGAAACCAAGCTCCCCAGAACCTGTCCTGCTGCAGAGTTCGTGCAGGTAGTCGTTAAGCAGCCTATCAAGCATATACAAGGTGGAGTTCCAGCGCGTCGGGCTGTCACAAACCAGACGTCTGACGGGCAAGTGGTGTCAACGCTGAATGTCAGCAAGGCGAGCCATGGCCGTGTAAGATCTTCTAAAATGGCCAGAGATTTTCCTGGCCTGCCGCAATACATCCTGGTCTGAACCCCGGGGTATGTGGCAACTAATCGCTGCACGACTAAGTTCAAGACGTGTGCCATGCACGGCACGTGTGTCATTTTGCCCTGTTTCAGCGCACTCAGCAGATTGGCACCGTTGTCGCACACCACTTTACCAACTGTCAAATTGAGCGTGGTTAGCCTCTGACCGCAGAGCTGAAAGCAGTGAGGGACTGGTGTGGCTCTTGGCTTCCAGGCACAACATCCGCAGCACAGCATGGCAGCGTCTCACCAGGGATGTTGAATAGGTTCTGGGGAGCTTGGGGGCCTTAGCAGAAGAGGCGGTAGCATTGGAAAAGGAGGAGTCAGCCGAGGAGGAGATGGAGGATGAGTAGGAGGAGGAGAAGAAGAGGCAGTGTCGCGCCCGGGGGGGGGGGGCGGGGGGGAAGCGGTCCACCCAAGGTGTCGGGCCCAGAAGCAATGAGTGCTTCCATCAATACAGAAGGAAGCGCTCATTGCTGGAGCGCTGCCGCCCACATACTGCGGCGGGGCACTGGAACGCATAGTTACCTGCCCCGCCGCCGATCACCGCCATAGGCTTTAGGACTTGTAGGCCTGAGGCCTATGCAGTAGTGGAATCCCGGCGCAGGCGGGAAGCAGCAGCACAGTGAAGTGTGTGCGCCTTCCACTGCGAGCAAGCGCCTGGACATAGGTGAGTATTTAGCTTTTATTTATTTTATGTGCCAACTTTAGGGGGCACGGAGGGGCAGACACAGGAGAACATGTGGGAGAAAAATATTATGGTGGGATACTGTGTGGGGGCAAAATATTATGGAAGGGATTACTATGTGGGGGCAATAATAATGGGAGGGGTTACTATGTAGGGGGACAAATTACTATATGGGGCAATGTAGGTGAAACTACTGTGTCGGCCAAATTACTATATGAAGAAGTGTGGGGGGAATTACTATATTTGGGCAAAGTGGGGAAAATTACTGTGTGGGGGACACTACTGTGTGGGGGAAACTACTGTGTGGGGGAAACTACTGTGTGGGGGACACTACTGTATGGGGGTAGTGTGGGGGAAATTACTGTGTGGGGGAAATTACTGTGTGGGGGACACTACTGTGTGGGGGAAACTACTGTATGGGGGAAACTACTGTGTGGGGGATACTACTGTGTGGGGGACACTACTGTATGGGGGTAGTGTGGGGAAAATTACTGTGTGGGGGACACTACTGTGTGGGGGAAACTACTGTATGGGGGAAACTACTGTGTGGGGGACACTACTGTATGGGGCAGTGTGGGGAAAATTACTATATGGGGACAGTGTGGGGGAAATTACTATATGGGGAAGTGTGGGGGAAATTACTGTATGGGGTAGTGTGGGGGAAATTACTGTGTGGGGGACAATACTCTATGGGGGCAGTGTGGGGGAAACTACTGTGGGGGGCAGTGTGGGGGAAATTATTGTGAGGGGGCAGTGTGGGGGAAATTACTGTAGGGGGCAGTGTGGGGGAAATTACTGTGAGGGGGCAGTGTGGGGGAAATTACTGGAGGGGGCAGTGTGGGGGAAATTACTGTGGTGGTGAAGTGTGGGGAAAATACTGTGTGGGGGCACTATTGGGGAGGCACTGTAGTGGCAATTCTATTATTTCTGGGGATACTATACAGGGATTATTACCTGGAGCACAAAATAGGGTGTTATTATTACTGGGGGAACTCTAGGGGACATTATAACTGCTGTGGACACTATTGGGACATTTGGGGTAATTTATCAAACTGGTGTAAAGTAGAACTGGCTTAGTTTCCCATAGCAGCCAATCAGGCTCCACCTTTCATATTTGACAGCTTTTTTGGAAATGCAGTTCTCCTTTACACCAGTTTGATAAATGACCCCAATTATGTCTACTGGGGTCACAATTTTTTAAACAGTATAGTAACTGGGGCATTGGGGGGCACAATGGGCACAGTATTGGGGATGACAGCAGGCTGACACTGTGGGGACACCAGTTGGGAGGTTGATGGAAAAATTGAGAAATCTAACGTGTCTGTGTTACAAACTCTGTAGAGACGAGATGCGTCTAACGGTCTAACAGAGAAGAGGAAATAGAAGGTCTACATGACAGGAGATGTCCCTGGGTGTAAGAGGTATGTGGTCAAGTATTAGGGGGATAGGTGCGAAAGAAAGGACCTGCCCCGGGTGCCAAACACCCTAGGCATGCCACTGCTTGGCGGTAACACCAAATCCACATGGGAGCCACGGGTTACATGCTTGACGGCCATCAGAAGGTTCACTCAGTGGGCAGTAAAAGTTATGTACCTTCCCTACCTGTGTTTCCTAGACCACATGTCTGTGGTCAAATGTATCTTGGCACCGACACTGTGTGCCAGAGATATATTCACTTGCCGCTGAACGTGGCCATATAGCTCTGGAATGCCCTTCTGGGAGAAATATATCCTTCCGGGGGCCTTCCATTGCGGTGTGCCAATGGCCACAAATTTTCTAAAGGCCTCCAAGTGCACCAGTTTATATGGCAGTAGTTGGCGGGCGAGCAGTTCCGACAAGCCAGCGGTCAGCCGTTGGGCAAGAGGGTTATCCGGCGTCATCATCTTTTTACGCTCAAACATTTGGGCCTCGGAATCCTGCCTTATGCCAGATGAATACGACGATGGCACAGTGGAAGGTGGAGTGGAGGACAAATGGGAGGAGAGAGAAGAAGGAGAAGAGGCAGGACGTGGAGCGCCGGGAGTGTGGCTTTGTGGGTTATGACAGCGTTGCTCCCACTGGGCTCGGTGATGGGAGGCCAGGTGCTTTCTAGGTGAAAGTTGGGCTTACCGCGACTTATGCGTTGACAGCACAGGCTGCAGATGGCAACACTATTGTCAGCAGCTGACACGTAGAGATGTCCCGAACTATTTGCCGGCGAACATCACTTGTTCGCGTTCGCCGCGGCGGGCGAACATATGCGATGTTCGGTCCGCCCCCTATACGTCATCATTGAGCAATCTTTGACCCTGTACCTCACAGTCAGCAGACACATTCCAGCCAATCAGCAGCATACCCTCCCTCCCAGACCCTACCACCTCCTATCAAAAAGCAAGGACAGCATCCATCTTAGATTCATTCGGAAGCTGCAGTGTTAGTGAGAGGAGGGAAAGTGCAGCTGCTGCTGATTTAATAGGGAAATCGATAGTTAGGCCAGTGTATTCAGTGTCCACTCCAGTCCTCAAAGACTCATCTGATCTGCTGTAAGGACAGCGTCCTGACAGCACAAAAAAAAAGCCCTTTTTAGGGCTAGTACATCAGTCTGCTGTGAGGGGGCAGTGTGGGGGAAATTACTGGAGGGGGCAGTGTGGGGGAAATTACTGTGGTGGTGAAGTGTGGGGAAAATACTGTGTGGGGGCAGTGTGGGGGAAAATACTGTGGGGAAGCAGTGTGGGGGAATTACTGTGTGGGGGGCAGTGTGGGGGAAATTACTGTGAGGGAGCAGTGTGAGGGAAGCTACTGTATGGGGGGCAGTGTGGGGAAAATTACTGTATGGGGCAGTGTGGGGGAAATTACTGAATGTGACAGTGTGGGGCAAATTTCTATATGGGGCAGTGTGCGGGAAATTACTATATGGGGCAGTGTAGGGGAAATTACTGTATAGGGGCAGTGTGGGGGAAATTACTGTGTGGGGGCAAATTACTATAGGGGCAGTGTGGGGGAAATTACTATATGGGGGCAGCGTGGGGGCGTTGCTATTGGGGAGGCACTGTAGTGGCAATTCTATTATTTCTGGGGATACTATACAGGGATTATTACCTGGAGCACAAAATAGGGTGTTATTATTACTGGGGGAACTCTAGGGGACATTATAACTGCTGTGGACACTATTGGGACATTTGGGGTAATTTATCAAACTGGTGTAAAGTAGAACTGGCTTAGTTTCCCATAGCAGCCAATCAGGTTCCACCTTTCATATTTGACAGCTTTTTTGGAAATGCAGTTCTCCTTTACACTAGTTTGATAAATGACCCCAATTATGTCTACTGGGGTCACAATTTTTTAAACAGTATAGTACCTGGGGCATTGGGGGGCACAATGGGCACAGTATTGGGGATGACAGCAGGCTGACACTGTGGGGACACCAGTTGGGAGGTTGATGGAAAAATTGAGAAATCTAACGTGTCTGTGTTACAAACTCTGTAGAGACGAGATGCGTCTAACGGTCTAACAGAGAAGAGGAAATAGAAGGTCTACATGACAGGAGATGTCCCTGGGTGTAAGAGGTATGTGGTCAAGTATTAGGGGGATAGGTGCGAAAGAAAGGACCTGCCCCGGGTGCCAAACACCCTAGGCATGCCACTGCTTGGCGGTAACACCAAATCCACATGGGAGCCACGGGTTACATGCTTGACGGCCATCAGAAGGTTCACTCAGTGGGCAGTAAAAGTTATGTACCTTCCCTACCTGTGTTTCCTAGACCACATGTCTGTGGTCAAATGTATCTTGGCACCGACACTGTGTGCCAGAGATATATTCACTTGCCGCTGAACGTGGCCATATAGCTCTGGAATGCCCTTCTGGGAGAAATATATCCTTCCGGGGGCCTTCCATTGCGGTGTGCCAATGGCCACAAATTTTCTAAAGGCCTCCAAGTGCACCAGTTTATATGGCAGTAGTTGGCGGGCGAGCAGTTCCGACAAGCCAGCGGTCAGCCGTTGGGCAAGAGGGTTATCCGGCGTCATCATCTTTTTACGCTCAAACATTTGGGCCACGGAAGCCTGCCTTATGCCAGATGAATGCGACGATGGCACAGTGGAAGGTGGAGTGGAGGACAAATGGGAGGAGAGAGAAGAAGGAGAAGAGGCAGGACGTGGAGCGCCGGGAGTGTGGCTTTGTGGGTTATGACAGCGTTGCTCCCACTGGGCTCGGTGATGGGAGGCCAGGTGCTTTCTAGGTGAAAGTTGGGCTTACCGCGACTTATGCGTTGACAGCACAGGCTGCAGATGGCAACACTATTGTCAGCAGCTGACACGTAGAGATGTCCCGAACTATTCGCCGGCGAACAGTTCCCGGCGAACATCACTTGTTCGCGTTCGCCGCGGCGGGCGAACATATGCGATGTTCGGTCCGCCCCCTATACGTCATCATTGAGCAATCTTTGACCCTGTACCTCACAGTCAGCAGACACATTCCAGCCAATCAGCAGCATACCCTCCCTCCCAGACCCTACCACCTCCTATCAAAAAGCAAGGACAGCATCCATCTTAGATTCATTCGGAAGCTGCAGTGTTAGTGAGAGGAGGGAAAGTGCAGCTGCTGCTGATTTAATAGGGAAATCGATAGTTAGGCCAGTGTATTCAGTGTCCACTCCAGTCCTCAAAGACTCATCTGATCTGCTGTAAGGACAGCGTCCTGACAGCACAAAAAAAAAGCCCTTTTTAGGGCTCGTACATCAGTCTGCTTTTTTTTATTTTTTTTCTCTGTAACATAATTGCAGTTGCCTGCAAGCGTGTGTGTCAGGCCTTCAGTGTGTACTGTGCCTACTACTGCCAGTGCCCAGTGCCACCACTCATATCTGGTGTCACAGTAGCTTGCATTTAAAAAAATAAATAAAATTTCACTGTAATCTAATTGCAGTTGCCTGCAAGCGTGTGTGTCAGGCCTACAGAGTGTACTGTGCCCACTACTGCCAGTGCCCAGTGCCACCACTCATATCTGGTGTCACAGTAGCTTGCATTTAAAAAAAATATATAATATTTTCACTGTAATCTAATTGCAGTTGCCTGCAAGCGTGTGTGTCAGGCCTACAGAGTGTACTGTGCCCACTACTGCCAGTGCCCAGTGCCACCACTCATATCTGATGTCACAGTAGCTTGCATTTAAAAAACAACAACATTTTTTTCACTGTAATCTAATTGCAGTTGCCTGCAAGGGTGTGTGTCAGGCCCACAGCGTGTACTGTGACCACTACTGCCAGTGCCCAGTGCCACCACTCATATCTGGTGTCACAGTAGCTTGCATTTAAAAAACAACAACAATTTTTTCACTGTAATCTAATTGCAGTTGCCTGCCAGCGTGTGTGTCAGGCCCACAGCGTGTACTGTGCCCAGTTGCACCACTCATATCTGGTGTCACAGTAGCTTGCACGCATAGTACAACTAATCGGAAAAAAAATGACAGGCAGAGGCAGGCCACCCCACAGGGGCCGTCATGGTCGTGGTGCTGTGATTTCCTTTGGCCCTAGAATAATGCCCAGTGTTCAGAGGCCACGTACCCTGAACTCAAAAAGTTCTGAGGACATAGTTGACTGGCTAACACAGGACACCCAATCTTCTACAGCTTCCGCTCTGAACCTTGACGCACCATCCTCCTCCAGCTCAGCTTCGGGCACCTCTCAAATTACCACTCGCCCGCCTGCCGCCACCACCAACACTAGCACCACAGCTGCTTCACTTGATCTGTCAGAGGAGTTATTTACACATCAGTTGGAAGAAATGAGTGATGCGCAACCATTATTGCCAGAGGATGTAGATAACAGGTATATGTCTCAGTCAGGCAGCATTACACACATGGACGTACGGTGTGATGATGGTGATGTTGTACCCGCTGCTGCTTCCTTTGCTGAGTTGTCAGATACAAGTGAAGCGGTTGATGATGACGATGTGTTCGTGGATAAGGAAAAATAAGTTCTGCATCGGCCCAAAATCACTAGTGGAAGCGGTCTTAATAGATGGATTCTTCTTGTTTTAATAAGAAACAACGCGTTTCGGGGATCAGAGACTCCCCTTCATCAGGTTTCACCTGATGTGTCCGTGGATGTCACGTGGGTGCCCGCTCGAAGAGAAGAAGAACAGGGGGAAAGTTCAGATGGGGAGACAGAGAGGAGGAGGAGACGAGTTGGAAGCAGGGGGAGGTCGTCGCAAGGAGCTAGTGGCACAGTCAGACAGCATGTATCGGCACCCGGGGTCAGCCAGACAGCACGCCAATCAACGCATGCTGTTGCCACCACCAGAATGCCGTCATTGCAAAGCTCAGCAGTGTGGTATTTTTTTTGTGTGTCTGCCTCTGATAACAGCGATGCCATTTGCAACCTGTGCCCAAAAAAACTGAGTCGTGGGAAGTCCAACACCCACCTAGGTACAACTGCTTTGCAAAGGCACATGATCTCACATCACAAACGCCTATGGGATCAACACATGATGAGTACAAGCAGCACACAAACTCAAAGCCACCATCCTCCTCCTGGTCCAGCATCTTCAGCCACGTCAACCACTGCTGTCCTCCTTGCCCCCTCTCAACCATCCGCTACTCCGCCTCTCACCTTTAGCAGTTCCTGCTCATCTGCCCACAGTCAGGTGTCTGTCAAGGAAATGTTTGAGCGTAAGAAGCCAATGTCACAGAGTCACCCCCTTGCCCGGCGTCTGACAGCTGGCTTGTCGGAACTCTTAGCCCGCCAGCTTTTACCATACAAGCTGGTGGAGTCTGAGGCCTTCAAAAAATTTATAGCTTTTGGGACACCGCAGTGGAAGGTACCCAGCCGAAATTTCTTTTCACAAAAGGCAATCCCCAACCTGTACTCTTTTGTGGAAAAGGAAGTCATGGCATGTCTGGCACACAGTGTTGGGGCAAGGGTCCATCTGACCACTGATACCTGGTCTGCAAAGCACGGTCAGGGCAGGTATATCACGTACACTGCGCATTGGGTAAACCTGCTGACGGCTGCCAAGCATAGAATGCTTGGCTCTGCAGAGGAGTTGGTGACACCGCCACGACTTGCAGGCAGGCCTGCTGCCACCTCCTCTACTCCTCCTACCCCATCCTCTTCTCTAACCTCCTCGGCTGAGTCCTCTTCTGCTGCTGCGTCTTGCTCCACATCAACTGCACCCCCCAGCTCCCCAGGGGCTATTCCACATACCAGATACGACAGTGTCACGCCGTCTTGGGGTTGACTTGCCTGAAAGTAGAGAGTCACACCGGACCAGCACTCCTGTCCGCCCTGAACGCACAGGTGGATCAGTGACTGACTCCGCACCAACTGGAGATCGGCAAAGTGGTGTGTGACAATGTGTTGAATCTGATCGAACAATGCTTTGTGCATAAGAACCCAGGCTTACAGGACATCCTCAAGCAGGCCAGGAAGGTGTGTGGCCATTTCAAGCGTTCCTACACGGCCATGGCGCACTTTTCAGATATTCAGCGGCGAAACAACATGCCAGTGAGGCGCTTGATTTGCGACAGCCCGACACGTTGGAATTCAACACTCCTAATGTTCGACCGCCTGCTCCAACAAGAAAAAGCCGTCAACGAGTATTGACCGGGGTGCTAGGACAGCCTCTGCGGAGCTGGGTATTTTTTTGCAACGTTACTGGACGCTCATGCGCAATGCTTGTAGGCTCATGCGTCCTTTTGAGGAGGTGACAAACCTAGTCAGTCCCCCCGAAGGCACCATCAGCGACATCATCCCATTTGTTTTCTTCCTGGAGCGTGCCCTTCAAAGAGTGCTGGATCAGGCCGTAGATGAGTGTGAAGAGGAAGAGTTGTGGTCACCATCACCACCAGAAACAGCCTTATCAGCATCGCTTGCTGGACCTGTGGCAACGCTGGAAGAGGAGTCTGAGGAAGAGGAGTCAGAGGAGGAATGTGGCTTTGAGGAGGAGGAAGACCAACCACAGCAGGCATCCCAGGGTGCTCGTTGTCACCTATCTGGTACCCGTGGTGTTGTACGTGGCTGGGGTGAAGAACAGACCTTCAATGACATCAGTGAGGATGAGAAACGGGACATGAGTAGCTCGGAATCCAACCTTGCGCAAATGGGGTCTTTCATGCTGTCATTCCTGTTGAGGGACCCTCGTATAAAAAGGCTGAAGGAGAATGACCTGTACTGGGTGGCGACGCTACTAGACCCCCGGTATAAGCAGAAAGTGCCTGAAATGTTACAGAATTACCGGAAGTCGGAAAGGATGCAGCAGTTCCAAAACAAGTTAAAAAGTATGCTTTACACAGTGTATAAGGGTGATGTCACAGCACAACGGGAATCTAACAGGGGAAGAGGTGAAAGTAATCCTCCTCCTACCACGACCACACCGGCAAGGACAGGACGCTTTCCAGACGTGCTGTTGATGGAGTACATGCAGAGCTTTTTAAGTCCGACGCATCGCCACAGCCCTTCAAGGGTTCACCCTCAGAGAACGACTCGACCGACAGGTAGCAGACTACCTTGCCTTAACTGCAGATATCGACACTCTGAGGAGCGATGAACCCCTTGACTACTGGGTGTGCAGGCTTGACCTGTGGCCTGAGCTATCCCAATTTGCGATAGAACTTCTGGCCTGCCCCGCTTCAAGTGTCCTGTCCTGTCAAAAAGGACCTTCAGCGCAGCAGGAAGTATTGTCACTGAGAAGAGAAGTCCCCTAGGTCAAAAAAGTCTAGATTACCTCACCTTTATTAAGATGAATGAGGCATGGATCCCGAAGGGTCTGACAGTGGGGGATGCATTTGACTAAAAAAGGCCTGATGAGATGCCTTGGGCTATAAAATGGTCCACACTGTATTTAATCTCTGCATGCCGGATGACTTGCGTGACTTCTCCGCCACCAACTAGGGTTCAAGCCGCAATGTTTTAGTGCACTTTCTGCCTGGAAAACATAAATTTTTCCGGCCGCTGCTACAGCAGCGACTGCAACAATACCTAATTTTTCAGGCATGTGTACATGCCTAATTTTTCTGGCCTCTGGTGCTGCACTGTGGCTGCAAAAACAAACCAAAAAAAAAAAGGCACATACATGTGTCAATTCCCCTTCGTGATCGTTACCTTGTTGTGGTGAAGGGGCTTGCGCATCACAATGAAGCGATCACCTCTATGAGTGTGTTGGCAATGGCAATGTTGGCACACCCCAGATGAGATAAGGTCGTTGCTTCATTGTGAACAGACGAAAAGCGATCGGCTGGATAATTTTGCACAGTAAAAACATTAATTTTCTTTGTGATCATCTAAGGTGATCATTAAAGCCTACTAGGCCAACAATGGGCCCACACTGCAGAATCATTGTTTTCTGGGTCACTTAACTGTCACTGAACTACCTCAGCACGACCATAGGCTTTGAAAAACCGCCATCGACTGCAATCTCCCAAACGTGCGCATGAGCACAGTCATCACTACACCAAGATTGACGTATAGAGGAATAAAATTGATGTCATGAGTGTGTCAACTATTGACAACTCTTTGCGGTTGTCTAAACTCTATTCCATACACGTCCCCTGATAGGGGACTTAACAGGGATTAAACTGATAGGAATAGTACTACTTAACATACCACTCATTTCTGGTAGCACAGTAAATTGCACGGCGCATGCGCCGTGCCCCATATTGGAAGTAGGAGAACCAACCAAGCATCTTTTTCCATCTCCGATTCCTAAAATCTATTCCATACACGTGCCCTGATAGGGGACGTAACAGGGTATTAAACTGATAGGAATAGTACTACTTAACATACCACTCATATCGGGTAGCACAGTACATTGCACGGCGCACGCGCAGTGCCCCAAATTGGAAGTAAGAGGACCGACCAAGCATCTTTTTCCATCTCCCGGTTCCTAAAATCTATTCCATACACCACACTAGCCCCTGATAGGGGACAAAACAGAGATTAAACTGGTACGTGCGCATGAGCACAGTCATCACTACACCAAGATTGACGCATAGAGGAATAAAATTGATGTCATGAGTGTGTCAACTATTGACAACTCTTTGCGGTTGTCTAAACTCTATTCCATACACGTTCCCTGATAGGGGACGTAACAGGGATTAAACTGATAGGAATAGTACTACTTAACATACCACTCATATCTGGTAGCACAGTAAATTACACGGCGCACGCGCAGTGCCCCAAATTGGAAGTAAGAGGACCAACCAAGCATCTTTTTCCATCTCCCGGTTCCTAAAATCTATTCCATACACCGGCCCCTGATAGGGGACGTAACAAGGATTAAACTGATAGGAATAGTACTACTTAACATACCACTCATATCGGGTAGCACAGTAAATTGCACGGCGCACGCGCAGTGCCCCAAATTGGAAGTAAGAGGACCGACCAAGCATCTTTTTCCATCCCCCGGTTCCTAAAATCTATTCCATACACCGGCCCCTGATAGGGGACGTAACAGGGATTAAACTGATAGGAATAGTACTACTTAACATACCATTCATATCTGGTAGCACAGTAAATTGCACGGCGCACGCGCAGTGCCCCAAGTTGGAAGTAAGAGGACCAACCAAGCATCTTTTTCCATCTCCCGGTTCCTAAAATCTATTCCATACACCAGCCCCTGATAGGGGACGTAACAGGTATTAAACTGATAGGAATAGTACTACTTAACATACCACTCATATCAGGTAGCACAGTACATTGCACAGCGCACGCGCAGTGCCCCAAATTGGAAGTAAGAGGACCGACCAAGCATCTTTTTCTATCTCCCGGTTCCTAAAATCTATTCCATACAACACACTGGCCCCTGATAGGGGACAAAACAGAGATTAAACTGGTACGTGCGCATGAGCACAGTCATCACTACACCAAGATTGACGCATAGAGGAATAAAATTGATGTCATGAGTGTGTCAACTATTGACAACTCTTTGCGGTTGTCTAAACTCTATTCCATACACTTCCCCTGATAGGGGACGTAACAGGGATTAAACTGATAGGAATAGTACTACTTAACATACCACTCATATCTGGTAGCACAGTAAATTGCATGGCGCACGCGCAGTGCCCCAAATTGGAAGTAAGAGGATCAACCAAGCATCTTTTTCCATCTCCCGGTTCCTAAAATCTATTCCATACACCAGCCCCTGATAGGGGACGTAACAGGTATTAAACTGATAGGAATAGTACTACTTAACATACCACTCATATCGGGTAGCACAGTATATTGCACGGCGCACGCGCAGTGCCCCAAATTGGAAGTAAGAGGACCGACCAAGCATCTTTTTCCATCTCCCGGTTCCTAAAATCTATTCCATACACCACACTGGCCCCTGATAGGGGACAAAACAGAGATTAAACTGGTAAGTGCGCATGAGCACAGTCATCACTACACCAAGATTGACGCATAGAGGAATAAAATTGATGTCATGAGTGTGTCAACTATTGACAACTCTTTGCGGTTGTCTAAACTCTATTCCATACACTTCCCCTGATAGGGGACGTAACAGGGATTAAACTGATAGGAATAGTACTACTTAACATACCACTCATTTCTGGTAGCACAGTGAATTGCACGGCGCACGTGCAGTGCCCCAAATTGGAAGTAAGAGGACCAACCAAGCATCTTTTTCCATCTCCCGATTCCTAAAATCTATTCCATACACGTGCCCTGATAGGGGACGTAACAGGGTATTAAACTGATAGGAATAGTACTACTTAACATACCACTCATATCGGGTAGCACAGTACATTGCACGGCGCACGCGCAGTGCCCCAAATTGGAAGTAAGAGGACCGACCAAGCATCTTCTTCCATCTCCCGGTTCCTAAAATCTATTCCATACACCACACTGGCCCCTGATAGGGGACAAAACAGAGATTAAACTGGTACGTGCGCATGAGCACAGTCATCACTACACCAAGATTGACGCATAGAGGAATAAAATTGATGTCATGAGTGTGTCAACTATTGACAACTCTTTGCGGTTGTCTAAACTCTATTCCATACATGTCCCCTGATAGGGGACGTAACAGGGATTAAACTGATAGGAATAGTACTACTTAACATACCACTCATTTCTGGTAGCACAGTAAATTGCAGATATTTTTTATTAAAAAAAAAGAGGACAGCCTCTGCGGAGCTGGGTATTTTTTGGCCGCGTTACTGAGCGCTCATGCACAATGGCTGTAGGCTCATGTGTCCTTTTGCGGAGGTGACAAACCTGGTCAGTCAAACCCAAGGCAACATCATCGACCTCATCCCATATGCGTTTTTTCTAGAGCGTGCCCTGCGAAGAGTGCTGGATCAGTCCGTAGATGAGCATGAAGAGGAAGAGTTGTGGTCACCAGCACCACCAGAAGCAGCCTTGTCGTCGTCGATTGCTGGACCTGCGGAAACGAAGAGAGAGGAGTCTGAAGAAGAGGAGTCAGAGGACGAAGGTGGCTTTGAGGAGGTGGAAGACCAACCACAGCAGGCGTCCCAGGGGGCTTGTTGTAACCTTTCGGGGACCCTTGGTTTTGTACGTGGCTGGGTGGAGGAAGAGACCTTCAATGACGTCAGTGAGGACAAGGAACGGGACATGGCTAGCTTGGTATCCAACCTTGTGCAAATGGGGAGTTTGCCGTTGTGCAAATGGACTGTTTGCGGTTGTTTGCGGTGCGTTAAACGGGGAGTTTGGTCTGTCATAGTTTGGTCTGTCACTGTGAAGCGGGAGTAACCCTTACACTACCTGATCGATACAACATCATACCTGATGTTTTAAAGCACGTTATTCCAAACAATTTAGGAATGTTAGGTGATTTATGCCCTTTATGGATTAAAACCTGACTCTGCGTCAACTACGTAATTTTCCATGGGAGTTTTGCCATGGATCCCCCTCCGGCATGCCACAGTCCAGGTGTTAGTCCCCTTGAAACAACTTTTCCATCACTATTGTGGCCAGAAAGAGTCCCTGTGGGTTTTAAAATTCACCTGCCTATTGAAGTCTATGGCGGTTCGCCCGGTTCGCCCTTTCGCGAGCATTTGTGGAAATCCGCGTTCACCGTTCGCGAACAGAAAATTTTATGTTCGCGACATCTTTACTGACACGTTGAAAAAAGCCCACACTGCGGAGCCATGTGCAAGTGTCCTGGGAGCGTCAGAAGTATCCGTGCATGGTAGATGGCTAGCCCTAGATACATTTGCAGTCTGCTTTTTGCCTCCTGTGCCCTGCAAGCTGTGCCTGCTTCTCCTCCTTCTCCTCCCTCTCTGCTGCTCCATCTCTCCCTTTGAACTCCCCTCCTCTTTCTCTCTTGTGGGCACCCACGTGACATCCACCGACACGCCATCATCGTCACCTTTACTACCACTGATATTTGAGATCTCGGAGTAGGCAGCAACAGTGGGGACCTCCCTCCTTGGGATGATCTGGGTACTGTCGTCAGACCGCTGGGTGGCGGCCGTTGCTACCCCCTCTTCCTCATCTGATGTCAAGAATGGCTGCGCATCGGAAAGGTCTGGGAATGGATGGGAAAATAATCGTGTGGAGGGGCTATGGTGGTGCTGGTGGTTGTGGCGGTGGATTTGGGGGTGCACACAGCTAATAGCGAGGAGGGTGTATATACAGAGGATGAGGAGGTAGCAAAAGCAAAAGGGTGAGTGAGCCACTCAACCAACTCTGGTGCGTCCTTTGAAGTAATCGCATGCGCCTTCTTCAACTTTCCACTTAGGCTCCGGCCTGCTGCACCTGCCCGACCCCTACCACCCCTGCGGAACAGCCTGCCTCTTCATCTGCCTGTCATTTTTGAAATGACCCTGTGCCTAAGTCCCTAGAGAAGAGCAATATTTGTGGAAGCAGGTATATTGCAGGCCTCAATCAATATTATAGGTATATCACACCTCTGCCTCAATTATTTTTTTTGGGGTGCAACTGGTATATCACACCTGTTGCAATTAGTTGTTCCAATAGCGTTTGTCCCTCTATATAGCTGTGGTATCGCAGAAGAACCGCACACAACTGCTGAACAGTTCAAATGCACTATATAGAAAGTATATTATAGGTATATCGTATCCCTGCCTCTATCAGTTTTTTTGGGGGGCAACTGGAATATCACACTCGTTGCAATTAGTTGTTCCAATAGCGTTTGTCCCTCTATATAGCTGCGGTATCGCAGCAGAACCGCACACAACTGCTGCACATTACAAATACACTATAATATACTTTCTATGTTTAAAAGTATATTATAAGTATATCGCACCCCTCTGTATATCACACCTATCGATAGTACACCTATAAAAGGATTTTTGTGGCCCTATTAGCTAGCGTTTGGTGTCCCTGACAGCCTGTCCCTGCTCCACAAAGCAACCTATCCCTACACTGACAAAATACAGAATGTTAAATGGCTGCCAGATCGGGTTCTGTTAAAGGGTAGGGGGGTGTCCATGTGCTGAAACATCTCAATTGGCTGTCCTGTCCCACCTGAAGGATGTGTCATGGGTCAAAGTTCGGTGCAATGCAAAAGAATATGGCACGTGTGAACATCGCCATATGTTCGCATGTTCGGTGGATCGTGAATGCGCAACGTTTGCCGCGAACTGAGCGCCGAGCGAACCACAAGGCCATCACTAATTGACACAATCCTACCAGCTTCCGCCATCATCTTCACAAGGTCTTTTGCTTTTGTTCTTGGGTTGATATGCACATGTCGGACCAAAGCACGTTCATCTCTGGAACACAGAACCCGTCTCCTTGTTTAAAGGCATAGTAATCTTAGTGTATGTAAACTTTTGACATTGCAGAAAGTAATAAAAAAATGCCTTAAAACATTCTCTCTCTCTCGTTATTCAGGCATTTGGCAAATAATAATTATTGTAATCCTAATTGACCAAAAACAGGAAAGGTTTATTATGGGTTTCATGTCAGATATTGAGAAAATCATGCATATGTGTCTTTTTATATAGTGTATGTAAACTTCTGGTTTCAACTGTATAAGAAAAAATGCTCCAGTATAGTAATAACATGGGGAATGCAAGTAGTTACTAAAACAGACATGTCAGGAGAGGAGACAGGTCCTCTTTAAATGGGTAATACATTATTAGAATATTAGCTATGTGACAACATGTTTTCTATATACGTGTACCATAAATTTTTATACCACTGTGTATTAAATGTGCTTCCAAAAATATTAATTTCTAGATCCAATGATCCAAGAACAATGCAGTCATGTGAGGTTGATACAGGCACTAGTAGGCTTAACGTTTTTTTTTTTATGACAAGGGGAACCCCATTTAGCGTTGTCAGACAAGGTGCAGGGATTGAAAAATAAAGACACATCTGTCACCAGTGCTCCAGTTCCAACATCGAGCTCTCTTCTCTTTGGTCCCCAGTCAGTGGTTCTGCACCTGGAAGAAGTGAATGCCATCAGCTCAAGCGCGGTTAAGATTTCTTCTGGAGTTTTCTGAGATTTTTTAACTAAACGTTGGGGGTCTGACACCCAGGACTAGTTGAGAAGTCACTGGCGATCGCAGTAGCGCTATGGCCTTCTCTAGCTTTGCCTAGGCCATGTGACGTCACGTTCATTCATGACATGGCCTAGGTGTAGCTCAAGCTTATTGAAGAGAATAGGGATGAGCTATAATACCAAGCACATACAATGTACGGCACTATGCTTGGTTCAGGGCCGGCTCCAGGTTCATGTGGGCCCTTGGGCGATAAATCCCAGTGGGCCCCCATGAGGCATTTTTTTACATTGACATGTCCCCCTGTCCCCCATACAGTATAATGACTACTAGTGGCCCTTCACACAGTATAATGAACCCCCAATTTCCCCCCCACACACTGTATAATGACCACCTGTGGCCCTGCATTCAGAATAATAACCCCGTCGCCCCCATTTAGAATAATGACCCCCAGTAGCCCCCACACTGGGGGAATACTGTATGGAGGGGGCTCTGGGGGTCATTATACTGAATGGAGGGTCATTGGTGATCATTATACTAAATGGGGGACACTGGGGGTCATTATACTATGTAAAGGGCCCTCACAGTATAATGACCCCACAGTGACCCTCCATTCAGAGTAATGACCCCCAGTCGCCCCCACACTGGGGGTTATACTGTATGGAGGGGGCACGAGGGGTTATTATATTTAATGGGGGCTCTGGTGGTCATTATGCTAAATGGAGGGTCAATGGGGATCATTATACTAAATGGGGGGCACTGGGAGTCATTATACTGTGTAAGGGACCCTCACAGTGTGATGAATGACCCCCTAGTGGCCCCCTCACATAGCTATCATTGCAGGGGAGCTGGTGGTCCTGTCATTCACTAACCGCAGCTCCCTGCGCTCCTTCTCTCCTCCGGCCGCTGCAGCAGTGAGCCAGGCCTGGAGGAGAGAAGGAGATGTGCAGTGATGGAGCTAGAACTGACTGGGCCCCACAGCAAAATTTAGTACGCCCCCCTCCCCCCCAATGTGTGTTCACATTACGTTTTTCCTATCGGTTTGATGTATACACATGTGCAGCACTCCACGTTTTTGTATCCTGCAGAGTCAAGTAAAAAATGCAGACGTTAACGTATATGTCTTTTTACAATGGAACTGTATGGTGAACGGACGCCACTGTACGGCATCAGTCTGAGGCGTCTGTTAACGCATACATTTTTGGTATGCATTAAATGGATGGAAAAAATTTGATGTGAACCCAGCCCTAGTGTCAGAATAAGCAGCGTGGCGGAGAGGGGACGCCGCCATGTACTGACAGAGCGCTGCCTGGTCCTGTGGTCAGGGATGGGGACTGTGCTTCCCAAGGATCATTTTCTACTGGGAAATACAGGGCGCAGTATAATACACTAGAGTCTATATAATATAACGATATTAGCCTTACCCCCTAATGATAATACAATTAGGTGGTCATTTATTATATAGAAATACGTCTATATTAGGCGTATTTCTGACACAGATGTGGCGCAAAGGTCCTTAACACCGCAATCTGTATCTTTTCCCGCTCATGCCAGGTCTAAAAAAAGTGGTGTGGGCAGGGAAAGGATACAGTTATGGCCATCCAGTTATTGGATACCACCGCCATATAGTGATAACACCGCCATATAGTGATAACACCGCCATACAATGATAAAACCACCATACAGTGACCGGATAAGGCTACTTTCACACTAGCATTCGGGGCTCCGCTTGTGAGCTCCGTTTGAAGGGTCTCACAAGCGGCCCCGAACGGATCCGTCCAGCCCCAATGCATTCTGAATGGATGCGGATCCGCTCAGAATGCATCAGTTTGGCACCGTTTGTCCTCCGCTCCGCTCAGCAGGCGGACCCCTGAACGCAGCTTGCAGTGTTCGGGTGTCCGCCTGGCCGTGCGGAGGCAAACGGATCCGTCCAGACTTACAATGCAAGTCAATGGGGACGGATCCGTTTGAAGCTGACACAATATGGCTCAATTTTCAAACAGATCCGTCCCCCATTGACTTTCAATGTAAAGTCAAAACGGATCCGTTTGCATTATCATGAACAAACATGTTCATGGTAATGCAAACGGATCCGTTCTGAACGGATCTAAGCGTTTGCATTATAGGTGCGGATCCGTCTGTGCAGATACCAGACGGATCCGCACCTAACGCAGGTGTGAAAGTAGCCTTAAAGGGTATAAGAGGGCACAGTACAGGGAATGACTAGGGGCACTGCACAGGGTGTGGTAGGAGGGCACAATGCAGGGTATAAAGGGGCACAGTACGGGGTGTGGGGCACAGTACGGGGTGGGGGGGGCACAGTCACATGACCCTGTGACGTTAGAAGGTTCTTATGGTGAATGCGGTTCAGATGCCACCATAATGAGAGGCAGAGGAGTGAGACAGGGGCCCGGGGCCCTGGATGGACAGGAGGGGTGGACACAGCAAGTAGGTTGAAGGGGCTCTGAGGGGGATTCATACAAGTAGTGGCAGGAGGTCTGTGCAGGGCAGCAATAGGAGATAGGAGGGTGGGACAGGAGCCCTGGATACATGAGGGAGGAAAGGAGACAGAAGGGGCTCCATAAGGGTGATATAGGACAGGATATGGGGGGGGGGCAGGTGTCATGGAGACAATCAGCTTAATAAAACAGTAACACAACTAAATAGAATGAAGCAGCAGTGTCCCCCCCTTTCCTTCTGTCCCACAGAGAAGAGACAGTCACAGTGCAGACTTACAGACTGTGTTCACACTTCTCTGCTCCAGCTCCAGCCCTGCAGTCTCTCTCCAGTCTCCTCAGGCAGAGTGTGTCCTGTGTAGAGGGGGCGTGTCCTGAGTCCCTGCAGCTCAGGGGGCCCACCAAAGGGGTACTGCGTATGTGAAATGACAGCAGTGAGAGCTCCCATCTGTATTGATGGAAGTGCTCATAGCAGCTCAGTGGGCCCCCCCAGGAGCATTGGGCCCCGGCACTTGCCCGGGGATGCCGGGTTATGACGCCGGCCCTGGCTTGGTTAGCTGAGAGAAGACCGTAGCGCTACTGTGAGTGTCAGTGCCTTCTCAAACAGCTGATCGGGGGGGGGTGGGGGTCCAGGGTGTCAGACCTCCACCGATCATATACTGATGATAGGTATTGGAGAAGATGGGTAGGCTCTGCAATTTGCACATGGTGCCTGTGTCCAGAAAATGCGACCCACTAGTATATAGAGAAGAAGGACCAGCACTCACTTTCCTGATATCAAGAAACTTTTATTCACAGTACACTGTGAAAATTAGTTCCGGCTCAGCCGAGAGCCATTTTTAAACTTGTAGTTTTAAAATGGCTCAGGCTTTAACCTGATGATGCTATCCAGAGGACAGGTCATCAGTTAAAAATATTGTAAAACCCCTTTATTTATATTCTATAGAGAGATCCGATAAATCACTACTGGTGAAACAGGGAAAACGAGCAAGTGAAATGTTATGTTTATGCTGTTTGTATACCTGATGGTGGATACCCCAAAACGGGTTGCTGTGGTACCGTGCATGTGCTTGGAATAAAGTCTACTTTTCTTTATTACTATTGGCGCTGGAGCTTACCTGTCATCTGGAAATTTGTGTTTGGTAATCCTGGAGCATGAGAAGAGTTTGTTAAGGAACTCTCCTCATATAAGTGAGTAAAACATGTTGTTCCCTAGGGACAATATTAGGTCAGACAAAATCTGCGCTCCATTTGTGTGTTTTTTTAGTTTTTTCTATGCTCATTTGCAGGGCAGGGGACACAGCTGACAATTCTCAGACTGCCATGATCAATCCCCTGCCAAATACGTCATTATTAAAATCAGTGATCATCCACAATAATAGTTGTGTCTGTGCCACTAAAATAAGCTCCAGATGATATATATCATTCAAAGTGTTCCCTTAAGAAAACTTTTGATGTGTCATAATGGACTATCAAAGGTTTTGATCGGTGGAGGTCTGTGTGCTGAGACCTAGAATGCTGCTGGAGATGGACTTGAGACAGGCTCATAGACTTTCTATTGAGTCCTTCTTCAGCAGTGAGGAGAGAAAATATGCAGCAGGACCAGGAGAAGCTAGTGAAGCATGGGAGTAGTAGAAGATCTGGTGTTGATAAATGTGGAGTTGGCTGAACTTATAAAATCAGGAATGAACCTGGAAATCAAGGAAGTTGTTTTACACGGACAGCAAGGTAGTCCTAGGATATATTTGCAACAAAACCAGACGCTTTTATGTCTATGTCTGCAATTGGGTGCTAAGGATCAGGAGATCCACTTGTCCTAAACAGTGGCACTACATGCCTAGACAGCATAATCCTGCGGACCACACGACTAGATCTGTCGCACCAAGCCACCTTAAAAACACAACATGGTTTACGGGTCCTGCATTCCTGTACTGTTCAACATCTTGCAGCATCGGATCCGACACGTTTGAATTGGTAGACCCAGATGCAGATGAAGAAATCCGACCTGAAGTATCTGTTCTACGTACAGTGACTTCAGACCACCAACTCAAATCCCATCATTTCAACAGGTTCTCCACCTGGATGTTGCTCATTTGTGCTATAGCCTGTGTAGTTCATATAGCTCAGTCTTACAAGTCAACATTACCTGTGAGCCAGAAGCCCTGCAAAGGTTGGCATCACTGCAAACACGCCTTTACCGCTCCTTATTTGGAAAGGTCCAAGAACATAATAATTCACACAATACAATGTGAATGTCATGCTAAAGAAATAGACTACCTCAGCAAAGGTCAAACAGTCTCCAAAAATAGCGCTTTGATGAAGCTTGAACTCGTAATTCACCAAAATGGGTTGCTAGGAAAGAAGGATCCAGTAGTGGCATCTGTAGTGGCCAGTAGTGTTCTGCCCAGCATGTTTGAGAATCTTTACAGATCACGTCTGCCTTAGTCTTTGTATTTCTCAAGTGTTTATTGTGGTTATAGCACAATCTAGCGGTGTTAAGTTGTATTACACTTTGTTTTTCCTGTTACAAAGACCACTGCATTGTGGGAGTGCAAAGCATCTTGGGAAAGAGAAGCCTCCAGTCTCCAGGACACATCAGCAGAGCTGTCCTTTTACATATCTCATTCTTAAACTCCACCATCCTTGAATAAACATATCTGGTGAGAGATCTACCTTTGTTTCAGGGACATTGTGTTATGCTGAGCTGTTCAGCTAGTTTAAATTGTTACTCAGGGAATTATTACTACTGTTAGCTAGACATGTGATCCTATGTATAAGAAGCCATTTTACCATCTGCTTTCAGTGTTAATAAAAATGATATAGTACATGCTATTTATACTTATACTTGCTATTTGTATTCTTGTAGTTTTACCACACTTGTACAATCTCTTACTTACGCGCATCACGCAGAGTATACTACCTGTTGACCAATAAACAAGTAAGACTACAAAGAACAGTCCTCATATTTGGCAGACATCAATAGTTTATGCTGAATGTCAGACTGCACACTGTGTGAACGTGTATGAAGACAGAACAGGTAGTGTGAATGTCTGCCACGTTTACTCACATTCAGTAGTTTTGAGATAATCAAAGTGAAACTAACTGAATTTGATCCAAATTTCAGGAAAACCTTAATTTGCAATGAATTTGAATTTCCTTTCACTTTGTTGTAACTAATCAAATTATTCCTAAAATGGCGGCTACACATGTTACAAAGTGAAAGTCCTGTGAAGGAGATATGACCCAAAATGCATATGCATATGACCCATAATGCATAATGCAGCCAGCCAATCAGCAGATATCCATCCCCTGTGATTTCACAACCCTATAAAAAGACTAACCCCACCCTCTCTCCGCCATTTTACAGTGAATTGAGTATAGGGACAGATGTGCTAAGTGCTAGGGACAGATTTTAACAAAGCTTAAACTGTGGAATCTTGGATAGGGACAGTGTAGGGAGATCATAGGGGGAGTTTTCAGACACTGCAGGGAGAGCATAGAGAGACTGCAGAGACAGTTCAGGCTCTGTGTAATTGCTCTGTGCATCTTGTTCCACTGCTGTGCCATTCATTCTTAATCTGTTCTGTTATACATAGACTGACTGTGCATCAGAATTAGTCTCAACAGTCTAATATATATGCACATGTACCTAGTTGCTCTGTAGAGATGGCCCGAATAGTTCATCGGCGAATAGTTCCCAGCGAACATAGCTTGTTCGCGTTCACCGCTGCGGGCGAACATATGCCCCCTATACATCATCATTGAGTAAACTTTGACCCTGTACCTCACAGTCAGCAGACACATTCCAGCCAATCAGCAGCAGACCCTCCCACCTGCAGGACAGCATCCATTTTAGATTCATTCGGAATCTGCTTTCACAGAGAGAGGAGGGAGAGTGCTGCTGCTGCTGATTCAATAGGGAAAGCGTTAGCTAGGGCAGTGTTCTGTGTCCACAGACTCATCTGCTGTAAGGACAGCGTCCTGACAGCACCCCAAAAAGCCCTTTTCAGGGCTGGTACATCAGTGTGCTTTATTTTTTTTTTATGCAGTTGCCTGGCTGCCCGTGTGTGAGAGGCTGCAGGCTCAGTCATAGACAGCACTGTGTGCACACCATTCATACAGGGTGTGACAGAAAATCCATTGCAGATTAAAAAAAATTCTATTTAAGATTTTTCTGTGATCTAATCACATTTGCAAGCCCGTGTGTGTCAGGCCCACACAGACTGTATTGTGGCCACTGGCTAGTGGCTGGTTCTGCCTGCACTCATACCGTTACAGGGTGTCATTCGCCCAAATACATTTCAGAAAAAAAAATTATATTTAAAATTTAACTGTGATCTAATCACATTTGCAAGCCCTTGTGTGTCAGCCAGGCTTACACAGACTGTACTGTGCCCACCCCCACCACTTATACCGTTACACGGTGTCATTCACTCACAAATACCTCGCAGATAAAAAAAAATTCTATTTAATATTTTTCTGTGATATAATGTCAGGCCCACACAGACTGTACTGTGCCCACTGCCCACCACTTATATAGGGTGGCACAGTACCTTGCACGCATAGTAACACTTATCTAATAAAAAATGACAGGCAGAGGCAGGCCACGCCGCAGGGGCCGTCGTGTTCGTGGTGCTGTGATTTACACTGGCCCTGGAATAATGCCCAGTGTTCAGAGGCCACGTACCCTGAACCCAAAAAATTCTGAGAAAATAGTTGACTGGCTTACACAGGACACCCAATCTTCAACAGCTTCCGCTAAGAACCTTGACGCACCATCCTCCTCCAGCTCAGCTTTGGTCACCACTCTCCCGCCCGCCGCCACCACCACTACTACCACCACAGCCACCACAGCCGCTTCACTTGATCCCTCAGAGGAGTTATTTACACATCAGTTGGATGAAATTAGTGATGCGCAACCATTATTGCCAGGGGATATAGATAACAGGGATATGTCTCAGTCAGGCAGCATTACACACATGGACGTACAGTGTGATGATGATGATGATGATCAGATACAAGTCAGATACAAGTGAAGCGGTTGATGATGACGATGTGTCCGTGGATGCCACGTGGGTGCCTGCTCGAAGAGAAGAAGAGGGGGAAAGTTCAGAAGGGGAGACAGAGAGAAGGAGGAGACGAGTTGGAAGCAGGGGGAGGTCGTCGCAAGGAGCTAGTGGCACAGTCAGACAGCATGTATCGGCACCCGGGGTCAGCCAGACAGCACGCCAATCAACAGATGCTGCTGCCACCACCAGAATGCTGTCATTTCATATTTTGTGTGTCTGCCTCTGACAACAGCGATGCCATTTGCAACCTGTGCCAAAAGAAACTGAGTCGTGGGAAATCCAACACCCACCTAGGTACAACTGCTTTGCGAAGGCACATGATCGCACATCACAAACGTCTATGGGATCAACACATGATGACGAGTAGAAGCAGCACACAACCTCAAAGCCACCATCCTCCTCCTGGTCCAGCATCTTCAGCCACGTCAACCACTGCTGTCCTCCTTGCCCCCTCTCAACCACCCGCCACTCCGCCTCTCACCTTCAGCAGTTCCATCTCATCTGCCCACAGTCAGGTGTCTGTAAAGGAAATGTTTGAGCGTAGGAAGCCAATGTCCCAGAGTCACCCCCTTGCCCGGCATCTGACAGCTGGCTTGACGGAACTCTTAGCCCACCAGCTTTTACCATACCAGCTGGTGGAGTCTGAGGCCTTCAAAAAATTTGTCGCTATTGGGACACCACAGTGGAAGGTACCCGGACAAATTTTTTTTTCAAAAAAGGCAATCCCAAACCTCTACTCAGTGATTGAAAAGGAAGTCATGGCATCTCTGGCATACAGTGTAGGGGCAACGGTCCATCTGACCACTGATACCTGGTCTTCAAAGCACAGTCAGGGCAGGTATATCACCTACACTGCGCATTGGGTCAACCTGCTTACGGCTGACAAGCATGGAATGCGTGTCTCTGCAGCGGAGTTGGTGACACCGCCACGACTTGCAGGCAGGCCTACTGCCACCTCCTCTACTCCTCCTACTCCATCCTCTTCCATAACCTCCTCGGCTGAGTCCTCTTCTGCTGCGGCGTCTGGCTGCACATCAACTGAATCCCCCAAGCTCCCCAGGGGCTATTCCACATCCCGGATACGACAGTGTCACGCTGTCTTGGGGTTGACTTGCCTGAAAGCAGAGAGCCACACCGGACCAGCACTCCTGTCCGCCCTGAAAGTACAGGTGGATCAGTGGCTGACCCCGCACCAACTGGAGATCGGCAAAGTGGTGTGTGACAATGGAAGCAATTTGTTGGCGGCATTGAATTTGGTCAAGTTGTCACATGTGCCGTGCATGGCACATGTGTTGAATCCCATCGTACAACGCTTTGTGTCTAAGTACCCAGGCTTACAGGACGTCCTCAAGCAGGCCAGGAAGGTGTGTGGCCATTTCAGGCGTTCCTACACGGCCATGGCGCACTTTTCAGACATTCAGCTGTGAAACAACATGCCAGTGAGGCGCTTGATTTGCGACAGCCCGACACGTTGGAATTCAACACTCCTAATGTTCGACCGCCTGCTCCAACAAGAAAAAGCCGTCAACAAGTATTTGTATGACCGGGGTGCTAGGACAGCCTCTGCGGAGCTGGGAATTTTTTTGCCACGTTACTGGACGCTCATGCGCAATGCCTGTAGGCTCATGCGTCCTTTTGGGGAGGTGACAAACCTAGTCAGTCGCACCGAAGGCACCATCAGCGACCTCATCCCATTTGTTTTCTTCCTGGAGCGTGCCCTTCAAAGAGTGCTGGATCAGGCCGTAGATGAGTGTGAAGAGGAAGAGTTGTGGTCACCATCACCACCAGAAACAGCCTTATCAGCATCGCTTGCTGGACCTGCGGCAACGCTGGAAGAGGAGTGTGAGGAAGAGGAGTCAGAGGAGGAATGTGGCTTTGAGGAGGAGGAAGACCAACCACAGCAGGCATCCCAGGGTGCTCGTTGTTGTCACCTATCTGGGACCCGTGGTGTTGTACGTGACTGGGGTGAAGAACAGACCGTCAATGACATCAGTGAGGACGAGGAACGGGAAATGAGTAGCTCGGCATCCAACCTTGTGCAAATGAGGTCTTTCATGCTGTCATGTCTGTTGAGGGACCCTCGTATAAAAAGATGAAGGAGAATGACCTGTACTGGGTGGCCACGCTACTAGACCCCCGGTATAAGCAGAAAGTGGCGGAAATGTTACCAACTTACCGAAAGTCAGAAAGGATGCAGCAGTTCAAAACAAAACTAAAAAATATGCTTTACACAGCTTATAAGGGGGATGTCACAGCACAACGGGAATCTAACAGGGGAAGAGGTGAAAGTAATCCTCCTCCTACCACGACCACGGCGGCAAGAACAGGATGCCTTACAGATGTGTTGTTGATGGAGGACATGCAGAGCTTTTTCAGTCCTACACATCGCCACAGCCCTTCGGGATCCAGCCTTAGAGAACGACTCGACCGACACGTAGCAGACTACCTCGCCTTAACTGCAGATATCGACACTCTGAGGAGCGATGAACCCCTTGACTACTGGTTGTGCAGGCTTGACCTGTGGCCTGAGCTATCCCAGTTTGCGATAGAACTTCTGGCCTGCCCCGCTTCAAGTGTCCTGTCAGAAAGGACCTTCAGTGCAGCATTGTCACTGACAAAAGAAGTCGCCTCGGTCAAAAAAGTGTTGATTACCTCACCTTCATTAAGATGAATGAGGCATGGATCCCGAAGCGACTGACAGTGGGGGATACGTTTGACTAACAAAGGGCCTGATGACATGCCTTGGCCTCAAAATGGTCCCCACGCTGCTGTATTTAATGTCTGCATACCGGATGACTTTCCTGAATTCTCCGCCACCAATTAGGGTTCAAGCCGCAATGTTTTAGTCACCTTTCTGCCTTGAAAACATCAATTTTTCCAGCCGCTGCTACAACAGCGGCTGCAACAGTAACATTATTTTTCAGGCATGTGTACATGCCTAATTTTTCTGGCCTCTGGTGCTGCACTGTGGCTGCAAAAACAAAACAAAAAAAAAAGGCACATACAAGTGTCAATTCCCTTTCGTGATCGTTACCTTGTTGTGGTGAAGGGGCTTGCGTATCACAATGAAGCGATCATCACCTCTATGAGTGTGTAGGCAACGTTGCCACACCCCAGATGATAAGGCCGTTGCTTCATTATGATCAGACCAAAAGCGATTGGCTGGATAATTTTTCATAGAAAAACCTTACATTTTTTTATATTTTTTTTTAAAGTTGTATGGGTGGGTTTTTAATACATAAAATAAAAAAATCATAATAAAGTCTCTTAATAGTTTATTAGAAATAATGCAGACAATTTAAAAAATCCCCATCAATTCCAATACAAAGCAAGTACAAAGTTCAGAACTAAATTATTCCAGGATGTCGTAATGGTTCGTTAATTCGACAATGGTTAATCAATTCGACACACGTCCCCGGATAGGGGACGTAACAGGGATTAAACTGATAGGAATAGTACTAGTTAAGACACCACTCATATAGGGTGTCACAGCACATTGCTCCGTGCACGCGCAGTGCCCCAACTTGGGAGTAAGAGGACCGACCAAGCTGCTTTTATCATCTCCCGGTTCCTAAAATCAATTCATTTTGGTGTATCAGAGTTTGGTCTGTCACTGTGAAGGCAGTCGAAGGTACCCGGCCTAAATTTTTTTTCACAGAAGGCAATCCCACCCTGATATGGGACGTAACAGGGATTAAACTGATGAGAATAGTACTACAGAAAATACCACTCATATCGGGTGGGGCAGTAAATTGCACGGCGCTGACGCAGTGACCGTGGATTGGATTCAAACAAAGGGGAGGGAGCCAGCATTTTTTTTAACCATCTCCCCATTCGAAAAATCTATTTAATAATTTGACCCCAGATTGGGGACGTAACAGGGATTAAACTGATGAGAAGAGAGAACTACAGAAAATACCACTCATATCGGGTGGGGCAGTAAATTGCACGGCGCAGACGCAGTGACCGTGGCGTAGATTCAAACAAAGGGGAGGGAGCCAGCATTTTTTTAACCATCTCCCCGTTCGAAAAATGTATTTAATAATTTGACCCCAGATTGGGGACGTAACAGGGATTAAACTGATGAGAATAGTACTACAGAAAATACCACTCATATCCGGTGGGGCAGTAAATTGCACGGCGCAGACGCAGTGACCGTGGCGTAGATTCAAACAAAGGGGAGGGAGCCAGCATTTTTTTAACCATCTCCCCGTTCGAAAAATGTATTTAATAATTTGACCCCAGATTGGGGACGTAACAGGGATTAAACTGATGAGAATAGTACTACAGAAAATACCACTCATATCCGGTGGGGCAGTAAATTGCACGGTGCAGACGCAGTGACCGTGGCGTAGATTCAAACAAAGGGGAGGGAGCCAGCATTTTTTTAACCATCTCCCCGTTCGAAAAATCTATTTAATAATTTGACCCCAGATTGGGGACGTAACAGGGATTAAACTGATAAGAATAGTACTACAGAAAATACCACTCATATCGGGTGGGGCAGTAAATTGTACGGCGCAGACGCAGTGACCGTGGCGTGGATTCAAACAAAGGGGAGGGAGCCAGCATTTTTTTAACCATCTCCCCGTTTGAAAAATCTATTTAATAATTTGACCCCAGATTGGGGACGTAACAGGGATTAAACTGATGAGAAGAGAGAACTACAGAAAATACCACTCATATCGGGTGGGGCAGTAAATTGCACGGCGCAGACGCAGTGACCGTGGCGTGGATTTAAACAAAGGGGGGGGGGGAGCCAGCATTTTTTTAACCATCTCTCCATTCGAAAAATCAATTTAATAAATGGACCCCAGATTGGGGACGTAACAGGGATTAAACTGATGAGAATAGTACTACAGAAAATACCACTCATATCGGGTGGGACAGTAAATTGCACGGCACAGACGCAGTGACCGTGGATTCAAACAAAGGGGAGGGAGCCAGCGTTTTTTTAACCATCTTCCCGTTCGAAAAATTAATTCAATTCACCTTTCGGGGACCCTTGGTGTTGTACGTGGCTGGGTGGAGGAAGAAACCTTCAATGACATCAACGGGACATGGCTAGCTTGGTATCCAACCTTGAACAAATGGGGAGTTTGCGGTTGGGCAAATGGACTGTTTGCAGTTGTTTGCAGTGCATTAAAAGGGGAGTTTGGTCTGTCAATGTCTGTGAAGCGGGCGTAACCCTTACACTACCTGATCGGTACAACATCATACCTGATCGTATACACACACTGGATTTTTTTAACCACGTTGTTCAAAAAAAAAATTGGATTGTTAGGTGATTTATGCCCTTTATGGATTAAAATCCAACTCTGCGTCAACTACATAATTTTCCATGGGAGTTTTGCCATGGATCCCCCTCCGGAATGCCACAGTCCAGGTGTTAGTCCCCTTGAATCAAATTTTCCATCACTACTGTGGCTAGAAAGAGTCCCTGTGGGTTTTAAAATTCACCTGCCTATTGAAGTCTATGGCGGTTCGCCCGGTTCACCTGTTCGCGAACATTTGCAGAAATTCGCGTTCGGCGTTCGTGAACGGAAAATTTTATGTTCGCGACATCACTATTGCTCTGTTGCACCATTCATGCTTCTTCTATTACGTTACTGATTCAGTTACTGTATACTATGGCCAACAGACAGTTGTCTGGGCCCTTAAAAGGAATGGACAGTGGCAAAAATGTTACTGTAGCCGGCGCAAGTAGCAGCAGAAGAAAGGGTGGTGGTAGTAGCAGCCGCAGCAACAGGCAATAGCTTCCACTCTCATCCAGTGGTCGTGTTTTGACCAATATTCCGGCTGTACTCGCTCTTCAACATCATCTCAGGTGACAACAGATACACACAGCCAGGGATAAGTGGATTCCTCTGACACCACACGTAGTTGGCATGGCCCAGGAGCAACCTCTGTGCCCTCACCTGTCCTGCTACTGCCTCTTTCTTTTGCTGTTCCTTATGCTCGGGAAGTTATGCATGCTGCTGGCTCTGCTCCGCTTTTCAGTGAGGATATGCTTAATGAGGACAGTCAGCAGCTACAGGCCAGAACAGACTTGGACGAGAGGTCTGCTGCATCCTCCTTTAGGTGTGCAACTAGTGGTGATGACAGTCAGGTCGGAGCATGTGTTGCGAGCATGGGACATGGCCATGAGACTGGTGAGGGGGACATAAGTGACGAACAGACATTAATAGACGATGATGTAGCTGATCACACTAGGGGGAAGAGGGGGCATCATCATCATCAGGGAGTGAGGGTGGAAGCAGGCCCATGAGACAGCAGCAGGGTGCCAGCGTTCCGATGAGCCAGCAGAGTGGAAGCAGTGGGAGATCTGGAGCTAAACGTGCCTGGGGCCCAACTAGCGGTGCATGGGTTCAAAAAGACAGCTGCAGGCAGTCAGCTCATGCTCCACTGCCATGACTGCTGGAGGTGGAGCTGGAGCAGCACCAGCTCTGTCAGCAGTAACTTGAGTCTCCAGTCTCTGATGAGCACGCTTATTCACCCGCCTACTGAAAAAACCAGCCATCAGCAGGAAATGGAGCAGAACCTGAACTAGTATGTGGTGGTATACTTGCACTGCACCCTGTCATCCCAGATCCAAGGTCCCCTGGACTACTAGGCAGCCTAACTTGAATAGTGGCCACAACTGTCTGAGTTTGCCCTGGACAAGTTTTCCTGCCCGGCCAAAAGTGTGGCATCAGAGCGGGTGTCTAGTATGGAGGGGGGCATAGTTACTCCAAAGAGAACTCGCCTTTCAGCACAAAATGTTGGGAGAATAACCTTTGTAAAGAAAAATCAGGCATGGATTAGCCAGATTTCCACACGCTGGTGCCTCATGCATTACAGTAGATCCCTCTGGCAGTAATGTTCGGACTGCAGTGTGCTGCCACACCAAAGCATTGTGAAAAATGGCCCATTACTCCTGACTACGTGTGGCACAATTCTGATGCTGCCACCCTCCTGAAACACCTGCTGCCACCTTCTCCTTCTGCCATCATCTTGTGCTGGTACTGTCACTGCTTTTGCCATCCACCTCACCACTCTGTGACTGGGCCACTATGATGATTCCTCATGCTGTTGCCATTCTCACAACTCTGTGACTGGGCAACTATGATGACTTCTCATGCTGTTGAATAAAAAAAGACAATGCAGCAGCACCCTGCCATTATGGCACAAAAAATGGAAAAGGCAGAGTGGATCCAACATGCATGTGGATCCAACACTCCCTGAATTTTATGGCGGCCATTATGGCGCATAACAGGTAGTATTTAGTGTTAGGACCCGTCTAACAGAGATCGCCTTGACGTACGGCAGACGGGCTCAGATGGTTGTGTACAAAATGCATTGGCCAAGCATCTCACTTTATAAATAAGCGTAGCATTAGCACCATCATTTTTGTAATCATTATTTTTGTGACTATGGTATTGTTGTACTTTATCTGATTTGCAGGGTGCTGCTGCATTGTCTTTTTTTCTTCTAGGTCTTTGCCATGGCAGCGTGCACCTGCGCACTAGGAGGTGCTGACTAACCCCCTTTTTTTGCAGATTTACTATGCTGGAGATGTGGCACTCCAGCGAGTCTTGCACTCCTGATTGGCCTGTCTGCCCTATAGGCTGATTTTTTTTATTACTTTCAATATAAAGCTGTAGCCTGCTCTCACTACATTCATTGGAAGCTGTCTAGCACCAGGAAAGGTATAGAGTGGGCTCGGCATGCATGTTGGTACCTGCATCCCTTGTAATGGGAGCCATTATGGCACAAAAAATGGAAAAAGGCAGAGTGGATCCAACATGCATGTGGATCCAACACTCCCTGAATTTTATGGCAGCCATTATGGCGCATAACAGGTAGTATTTAGTTTTAGGACCCGTCTAACAGAGATCGCCTTGACGTACAGCAGACGGGCTCAGATGGTTTGGTACAAAATGCATTGGCCAAGCATCTCACTTTATAAATAAGCGTAGCATTAGCACCATAATTTTTGTAATTATTATTTTTGTGACTATGGCATTGTTGTACTTTATCTGATTTGCAGGGTGCTGCTACATTGTCTTTTTTTCTTCTAGGTCTTTGCCATGGCAGCGTGCACCTGCACACTGGGAGGTGCTGACTAACCCCCTTTTTTTTGCAGATTCTCATGCTGTTGCCACTCTCACCACTCTGAGACTTGTCCACTATGATGACTCCTCATTCTGTTGTCACCCTCAACACTCTGTGATTGGGCCACAGTGTTGAATCCTCTCGCTATTGCCACCCTCACTAGTCTGTTCCGGGGACACTAGTGTCCCTGCTTGGCCTTGTTGACATCATAGTTCATTTTGCCGTTCTCCTGATCCGTCAGAAGAACTGAAAAATGAAAATCACAATGGATCCTGTCTTTGGATGATCTATGAGGCCTCTGCCCCATAGTCAGTGCTTTGCCCCAGGATTTGCTCATGATTTGGAAACCAAAAGCAGGAGTGGGTCCAAAACACAGAAGAAATGCAAATATTTATTTCACATGTCATCTCTGTTTTTGACCCACAACTGTTTTTGCCTTAACAATACTGACTCTGTGATAGAGGCCATTATAGTCCTGCATGCAGGGGTTCTTTATCATCTGAGTAAAACCAATGTCAGACACACATGGCCAAAACGCATGAAAATTGAGCATGAGGCCTCCATCAGTATTTTGCATCAGGATTTGCTCATAAGTTGAAAGCCAAAACCAGGAGTGGATCCAAAACACAGCAGACATGCAAATACTTTCTTCACGTGTCATCTCTGTTTTGGATCCACTCATATTTTTTGGGGCCTTAGCAATACTGATGGATTACTAGCTAAATACTGACCGTGTGAAGGTGGATGCCCAAAAGACAGGATCCGTTTTTTGATGGATCAGAAGAAGGGAAAACTAAACGTCAACACAAACTTACTGCTGACACCCTCTTCACTTTGTCATGGGGCCACTACTTGTATCAGTGTGTTACACACCAGGTTCTCAAGCAATCTATGTGGAAACAAAAGACGGTGTAAAATGAGACAGCTCTTTCACTCTACAGTGGAGTTTGAGTGGGTAACACAATAGCCTTTCTATCAATGTGGACACCCCAACAACAGTGAGATGAGACCGGTCTTTCACAATTTGGTAGAATCATTGTGTAACACACCAGGTTCCCTAGCAATCTATGTGGAAACAGGAGACAATGTAAAAAGAGACCGTTCTATAGTAGAATCTTGGGTCACTGCATGGTTAGGTACTGTACATTATACCTGACGCAAACATTGACCTGTAAGGCTAAGTTCACACCAGTTATTTGGTCAGTTAATTCCAGCAGTTACTGTATGGTGAGTAAAAATCAGGAGCCAATCCTACCCTCAGATAAGGTATCATAAAAAGATCTGCACCGGTTCTGTGTTGTTTTGGACCAGTAACTGACCATATAAGGGAAGTGTGAACTGAGCCCAATAGTGACGCAAGCCAATGTGAACATCCATATACTGTATGTGACCTGCCTGTCATACTGACGCACAGTAAAGCCTCATTCACACGTCATTGTTTTGGTCAGTGATTTCCATCAGTGATTGAGCCTCCACAGACATAAGATATAAGTGAAAGATCTGCTCCTGTTCTGTGTTTAGAGTCACACCTGGTTTTGGCTAACAATCACTGGAGGAAATCACTGACCGAACACTGACGTGTGAATGAGGCATAACTGTTTCACTACCAGAAAGATCTAGCTATGCATGTTGTTGCAATGCACAGTGATCCGACATACACTCTCCCTGCAGGCCGGGATATAGCTGATTTAACGCGCTTCGTGTAAAATTAATTCAGAACAAAGCGATTTTTTTTGAAACGGGGGGGGGGATTCTGCAAAGTGTCCGAATCTAATTTTTTAAGAATTTGCTTATCTCTACCAATTAACTGCTCCACCCAGTCAATTCTCAGCATATTTGCCGTGTTGCTGCTGGATCTTCACCATCCCCCATTATAGTTAATGGGGCAGGATGGCAAAGCTGTAGCTTCTAGCAATGCAGAGAGATCCGGTAGGCTGTGTGAAACTAGCCTTATATATATACTGTAATACTAGACCAGGTAGTGTGTTCTATAGGCTCAGCTTATTATATGGGCACACAGGCTGACTGAGCGGCCACAAGCTGTCTATCGATATGTAGTGCAGAAAATCCATTGTGTCGTGTACAGTTCGTGGGGGAACTGTGAAGAACGGTGGGTCCACTCCTGGTTTAGGGGCCCAAAAGGGGACTCACATGTCACTGTGTTTGATGTGCGTCTAGTAGTTTTGGGTTCCTTTACAACCAAGCTTGACCAGGTCTTGTGAGGAAGGCTGTCATAAGGCATCTAAAGCACTGAAAATTAGAAAAAAAAAGTTTGCTATACCCTAGAAACAGCATATTTCTGCTCTATGCAATGTATTAGCACCATTCACTAAAATCAGGCGTAGGCTACTTTCACACTCGCGTTTTGGCTTTCAGTTTGTGAGATCCGTCATGGGCTTTCACAAGCAGTCCAAAACTGATCCAAACTGATCAAAACTGGCACTGACTTTCAATGGAGATCATGACGGATCCAACTTGGCTATGTTACAGATAATACAAACGGATCAGTTCATGACAGATGCATGCGGTTGTATTATTGCAACGGAAGCGTTTTTGCAGATCCTTGACGGATCCCCCCAAAAATGCTAGTGTGAAAGTAGCCTTAGCTGCAATACCATTTTTCTGGTAAGATCTTTTTCTAATTTCAAAACACCATTAAGACCTAAGGGTACAGCTACACGAAGACACTGGTCGTGCGACAGCTGTATCGGGTAGGATCACAGGGGCATCCTAGTGTTGTGGTGATACCATAGAAATAAATGGAGTCGCAGCGTAAGACGCATGTGTGCCGTGACTGCAAACCCTGAATCGTTGGATTTTTTGTGATTCAGGGGTCACAGTAGTAGCGCACATGATTCACGCTGTGCCCCCACTCACTTCTATGAGATCACCGCTACACTGTGTTGCTTCAATCCTGGCCACAACAGCTGTTGCGCGACCAGTGATGCCCTTTGGCTGTACCCTTACTCACACGTCTCTGTTCGTTTGATGTCATTGAAAAACCAGTCAGTGTTTT
This sequence comes from Bufo bufo, assembly GCF_905171765.1. Taxonomy (NCBI): domain Eukaryota; kingdom Metazoa; phylum Chordata; class Amphibia; order Anura; family Bufonidae; genus Bufo; species Bufo bufo. The sequence goes on along the minus strand of NC_053394.1, from coordinate 93,680,211 downwards.
ATCCATGAAGATTTCTGTGACGGATCCGTTGTTGGTCCATATGTCCATCTTCTGCCCAGCATGTTAGATCCGCATTGTACGTTCACTGGCTGAAAAGGGGATTTGCTGAGAATCTCCTACTAATGTTCAGTGGAGACCATTGATGCCATCCATGCTGTCTCAGTCTTCTTATAAACCCTTAGACTTCAATGGGCGTTTGCTTTTTAAAAAGGACCAAAATAATTCATTCTTCCACTGTCAGTGGAAAAAGAAGGATTCGTGAATAAACACACTAAGGGGTCATTTATGACCAAATATACGCCTTCTTCCCCTTCCATGCCACGTATGCCAGTTTTAAATAAAAGGGGCGTGCTGTGGGCGAAGATGGGGGTGGGCCGGCAGGCCTAATTTATAATTTTCTATGCCAGTTTTTGGCATAGAAAATGATCTAAATCTACATTAGCAAGGGAGCTGGCATAGATTTAAGGCTATTGTACGCCGGCTGCTGCCTCTACATAACTTAGGCGCATCAAGCGCCAGCGCAGGGTTATTAAGACCGACGTCTGAAATGCCGGTTTTAATAAATAACCCAATAAATTCAATGGATGTTTGTGCTGTGCATGGAGAACACAGATGGCACACGCTCATGATTCACTTAGTTGTGAATAAGCCATCCTGGGGCGTGTGAAGCTGGCATAGTCTATAACAGGGGTGCATAACCTGCGGCCCACCAGAGCCAAGGTTTGCAGCCCATGTCCTGCTGGACAGAAACACAGCTGATAGTTTCTGCACTCTAGAGGAGCAAGTCGGGTCCCCGGGTGTCAGTGACAGCGGAGGACCTGAGGAAAAGCGGCTTATTACCACTTCTGCCTTCTTCTCAGATAGGTGCAGAGCACTCAATGAGCGCTATGGAGTTAGGGAGTCTCTGGGCCAGAGCAGAGAAGAGATGCAGGGTCTTAGTAGACCCTGATCAGCTCTGCCTTGTGCAATGCCCCCACAGGAGGCTGGTTTATCCTGTAACTTTGGATTCCCCAGTAAGGCCTCATGCACACGACCGTTTTTTTTTGCGGTCCGCAAAACGGATTTCCGTTGTTCCGTGATCCGTGACCGTTTTTTCTTCCATGGGTCTTCCTTGATTTTTGGAGGATCCACGGACATGAAAAGTGAAAAAAAAAAATAAGTCAAGTTTGCATTGAAAATGATAGGAAAAACGGACACGGATCACGGACACGGATCACGGACGCGGATGACTATCTTGTGTGCATCCGTGATTTTTCACGGACCCATTGACTTGAGTGGGTCCGTGAACCGTTGTCTGTCAAAAAAATAGGACAGGTCATATTTTTTTCACGGACTGGAAAAACGGATCACGGACGCGGAAGCCAAACGGTGCATTTTCAGATTTTTCCACGGACCCATTGAAAGTCAATGGGTCCGCGGAAAAAAACGGGAAACGGAACAACGGCCACGGATGCACACAACGGTTGTGTGCATGAGGCCTAACAGTGGAAATAGTGCAAAATAATAATTTAAAAAAGTCTATTTGTTCTCCAAAAGTCTTTCGGTAAGCTCTTGGGGGACTAATTATGTGGCAAAATATAAACAAAATAAGTAAAACAATTATAAAGAAATGTAAAAAATTATAAAATAAAATATACACTGCGTGCAGAATTATTAGGCAAATTAGTATTTTGACCACATCATCCTCTTTATGCATGTTGTCTTACTCCAAGCTGTATAGGCTCGAAAGCCTACTACCAATTAAGCATATTAGGTGATGTGCATCTCTGTAATGAGAAGGGGTGTGGTCTAATGACATCAACACCCTATATTAGGTGTGCATAATTATTAGGCAACTTCCTTTCCTTTGGCAAAATGGGTCAAAAGAAGGACTTGACAGGCTGAGAAAAGTCAAAAATAGTGAGATATCTTGCAGAGGGATGCAGCACTCTTAAAATTGCAAAGCTTCTGAAGCGTGATCATTGAACAATCAAGCGTTTCATTCAAAATAGTCAACAGGGTCGCAAGAAGCGTGTGGAAAAACCAAGGTGCAAAATAACTGCCCATGAACTGAGAAAAGTCAAGCGTGCAGCTGCCAAGATGCCACTTGCCACCAGTTTGGCCATATTTCAGAGCTGCAACATCACTGGAGTGCCCAAAAGCACAAGGTGTGCAATACTCAGAGACATGGCCAAGGTAAGAAAGGCTGAAAGACGACCACCACTGAACAAGACACACAAGCTGAAACGTCAAGACTGGGCCAAGAAATATCTCAAGACTGATTTTTCTAAGGTTTTATGGACTGATGAAATGAGAGTGAGTCTTGATGGGCCAGATGGATGGGCCCGTGGCTGGATTGGTAAAGGGCAGAGAGCTCCAGTCCAACTCAGACGCCAGCAAGGTGGAGGTGGAGTACTGGTTTGGGCTGGTATCATCAAAGATGAGCTTGTGGGGCCTTTTCGGGTTGAGGATGGAGTCAAGCTCAACTCCCAGTCCTACTGCCAGTTTTTGGAAGACACCTTCTTCAAGCAGTGGTACAGGAACAAGTCTGCATCCTTCAATAAAAACATGATTTTCATGCAGGACAATGCTCCATCACACGCGTCCAAGTACTCCACAGCGTGGCTGGCAAGAAAGGGTATAAAAGAAGAAAATCTAATGACATGGCCTCCTTGTTCACCTGATCTGAACTCCATTGAGAACCTGTGGTCCATCATCAAATGTGAGATTTACAAGGAGGGAAAACAGTACACCTCTCTGAACAGTGTCTGGGAGGCTGTGGTTGCTGCTGCACGCAATCTTGATGGTGAACAGATCAAAACACTGACAGAATCCATGGATGGCAGGCTTTTGAGTGTCCTTGCAAAGAAAGGTGGCTATATTGGTCACTGATTAGTTTTTGTTTTGTTTTTGAATGTCAGAAATGTATATTTGTGAATGTTGAGATGTTATATTGGTTTCACTGGTAAAAATAAATAATTGAAATGGGTATATATTTGTTTTTTGTTAAGTTGCCTAATAATTATGCACAGTAATAGTCACCTGCACACACAGATATCCCCCTAAAATAGCTAAAACTAAAAACAAACTAAAAACTACTTCCAAAAATATTCAGCTTTGATATTAATGAGTTTTTCGGGTTCATTGAGAACATGGTTGTTGTTCAATAATAAAATTAATCCTCAAAAATACAACTTGCCTAATAATTCTGCACTCCCTGTATAATAAAATACAAAGAAAAGAAAAAAAGGAAAATGTGCAAAATAAAACAAAGTGTCTGTTTTCTCCTAAAAGTCTTTTTATGAACATATTATGTGCTAGAAATATGTTACAAAATAAGTAAAAAATAATAAAATAAGTATATAAAAACAAATAAACAAAAATGCCCAAATCAACCAAAACCATTGCCATTATCACCCATTCACATGAAACTATACAATTTATATAACAAAAAGACAGACATGAAATGGGGAACTAATTTTATTAATTTATTTTGGTGTCATTTTGCTTATTTAAAGAATAAGGAGCTATAGTTTGAAAAAAAAAAGGCTTTTTAGAAATGTTTTGCACTTTCCCCCAAATAAAACTAAAAAAGAGAAAATCTATAGAAAATCTATTTAAAAGCCCTTTGTGTTAAGAAATGTTGCAAAAATGATTTTGGTAGTCCAACAATTAAAAAAGTTAAAACCATTTGGACTAGTTATTGCAGGGCACTGGTCACACAGATATAACCTATGACTGGGGGAAGGAGGCGGTAATAACCATTGAGCACCGTCCTCTGCAGTGAAGAAAAGTACTCATTTATGAATAGGAGGCAAGATGGAAGGAAATGTCTCCACTTAAAGGGGTTCTCCGGTAAAAAAAAATTTTTTAACAAGTTCTTACAGCATGGCCCCTGAAACAGACGATTCACACTTACCTGCTCCACACCGCCCTGCTGTCTCTATCTTGCGGTCCCCATGGTCTTTAATCTGGCGATGGGCATGGTCACATGCACCGCTCAAGCCAATGACTGGGTTCAGTGGTGGAATGCTGCTTGTAGCCACATCACTGCTGGAGACAGTCATTGGCTGGAGAGACGCATGTGACTATGACCATAGCTAGATGTAAACAGCGCCAGGACCTGAAGATGCAGACAGCGAGGGCCGCTCAGAGTTCATAGGAACGCTCATTCCTGATAACTGGCCTGTATCACTCGTTTGTCCTCTGATTTTATCAGGATAAAAGATGTAGGATAATTGCCAGCACACCTCCCTATGTATTCAGGGGTATGCTACCGATAATCAGCAAAACCGATGCAAACCAGTGCTGACAGATGGTTTTTTTTTTGCAGCCCCTTCAAATACAGAAATGTGACAATGCGACCTCCAGACCAAACAAGGTTGTGCACTCCTGGTCTACAAAGTGAACAAACCTCTGAAAGAATAATGGAGCCGGTGGAAACTTGCAATTGTATTTCTACTAATCATCAGACGTTACTCAGCAGTTTACTTCCCTACACAGATGGTTATCATAGAGTCTATAGGTGTCAGTGCCTCGCTACTGTGTATTCTATAGGTAAGTCCTGATGTTTAGGGTCCATTCAGACGTCCGTAGTGTATTGCGGAACCGCAATACACCCGGCTGGCACCCCCATAGAACTGCCTATTCTTGTCCAATTGCGGACAAGAATAGGACATGTTCTATTTTTTTCGGGAGCCACGTACCGGAAGATCGGGGCTGCGCTCCGGAAATGCTGTTGCGGACAGCACACTGTGTGCTGTTCGCATTACTTCCGGCCTCATAGAGAATAAATGGGTCCAGATCCATTTCGCAACGTTGCGGAACGGATCCGGACCCATTCTAGGGACGTGTGAATGGACCCTTTCTCTCCGTGTCTGGTAGGCAAGAATAATTGATGTTTTGGGTTATTTTTTCTTCCACTTTGTTCTTGTGTCTCCATTTTAAAGACAACACAAATGTGATCTAGTCACTGGTAATTAGGACATCTTGGTTATATCTGAATGTGGCCTATGGCGTGATCTGTAGTAGTAAGTGTGATCTTTGTGCTGCTCAATCTATGGATGTCTGTATTATCTTGTCTATCGATGACCTCAGTTTTAAAGTTAATAAATAAAGATGAATATTGGATATTAATCTTCTTTCCCATAAATTCTTATGTTCTCTTTTATTAAAAGAAGGTACAGAGCAGAAGCTTAAATTGTTATCATATGATGAGACCAGAAAACCCAAGAAATACAACCATAAGCAGCACAGAGAAAATGGTAATAAAACCAGGTACACAAAGATATAGGGGTGGAAATAGAGAATTTTATTGATTTGATATGTTTTTCTTTTTGAGGGGACAGATGATCTGATTAGCGTTGAGTGAAGCGAGCTTCAGATGCTATATCCGAAGTCGTTTCGTTCAAAACTTCAGATTAATACTGTACAGAGATTTGTTTCCATACAGTATTAAAATGTATGGGCTCCGATGAATCGAAGTTAGTTATGCGCGAAGTCGTATGTGACTTCGTTGAAAAACTTCGGGAGTTTATTTTTAAAGTGGAAAACCACATTAAAACTTGAAACGGCTTTGGTTCTGAGGCACTAGTCAGAACCGAAGCAGAGTTAAGTTTCATGTTTTAAAGTGGTTTTCCACTATAAAAATCAACTACCGAAGTTATTCAACGAAGTCACATACGACTTCACGCATAACCAACTTTGGCTCATCGGAGCCTACACATTTTAATACTATACAGAGATGGATCTCTGTACAGTATTAATCCGAAGTTTTGAATGAAGTGATTTCAGATGTAGCATCCGAAGCTCGCTTCGCTCAACACTAGTTCTGATGTCTTTTCTATATCAAAGTCAAGGATATGTTACGTCCATTGACTTTAATTGATTCAGAGGAAGGCGAAAAAACCCCCGTGTAAGGGGGAAAAATTCCTTCCCGACTCCACTTAGGGCAGTCAGACGTTTTCCCTGGATCAGCTATTAATAATCCAGGGGAAGGCGAAAAAACCTCATTGAGCCATCTGCTAATTCAGCCACAAATGAGGAAAAATTCCTTCCCGACTCCACGTATGGCAGTCAGATAAGTCCCAGAATCAATTACAAAATAATGTGTCCCCAAATATTGGCCAAATAATACTTTTAATTAGACTGGGTGAATTTGTGGGGAAGGGCAGCTGTGTTGATCCAGAGGAAGGTGAGAAAAAAACCCTTCTTTGACATCTGCCAATTTGTCCTGATATAAGGGGAAAAACACTCCTTCCTGACTCCAGATATGGCAGTCGGAAAATACTCCCTGGATCAAATGCCCATATACTTACCTATATCCGGTGTAGAAGCTCCAGGAAATGCTGATATTTATCCTGAGCTCACCGGACCTAGCTGGAAGACGGAGTCCGCATCTTGAAGAGTCCTCGGGGATGAGCCAGAGATCAGAGGAATCAGAGCCAAGAGACTGGGGCGGCAATATGATGATGTTCATGGCAGTAAACCAGCAGAGAGAGGCATAGTCCGGGGCAAGCCAAGGTCTGGTACACAAGCAGCGGGCAGAGGAGGCATAGGTCTCTGGGCTGGAGGAAAGGGTTCAACCTACTGTGTCCAGCTAGGTGACAGGAAGGAAAAGCCGGACACAGGGGGAACAGCTGGTTCATTTTCCGACCACTCCAGATGGCTCCTCTTTAGATCATGCTGAAAGAGAAAGAAGTGTAAAGAGATAAAAAATATATATAATTTTATCCTCTCCCTTCCCCCTATATACCATTCACATTCACATAAACCTGGGTAGGATATCCTCAACCCCAATAGAAATATTTCTGCCATAAGATTATGAGTCTGTATAATGAAATTGAGACCTATATATATTAAAAGCAGCAGTTAACGACTACTGTTCAGTAAGGTATTTCTAAATGTCACTATACAACCTGCATATACTTATACAGGACAATAAAGCTCAGGCATCAAACACCTACAGCAGGCATGCTCAACCTGCGGCCCTCCAGCTGTTGTAAAACTACAACTCCCACGATGCCCTGCTGTTAGCTGATAGCTGTAGGCTGTTCAGGCATGCTGGGAGATGTAGTTTTGCAACATCTGGAGGGCCGCAGGTTGAGCATGCCTGACCTACAGCATCCACATCTTTACTTGCTTGCAATTTTTTGCATAAGATTTCAATTAAAGGGGACAATTCTAACTTTGGTTCTACTTATCATGTGCAAAATACTAAAGTATTTATGCAGTAAGTCTTCACTTACATGGAGAGGTCTAAAGGGAGGCTCTGCACTCCTCAGCTCCATTTCCTCCCAACAGATGGTTTCGAAAAATAGGTGGGCTCTGATGTTTCCTGACACACCCAAGCGCTTCTCTGGGTCTTTCTGTAGCAGTGCTTTAATTAGATCTTTCAGGTTTATATCCAGCCATGGTGGAAATGTTGGCTGCTCGGTGGTAATTGACTCATAAACCTTTTTCCTCTGGCGGCCACTGTAAAATGGGTAACGTCCAGATGACATTTTGGACACAACTATCCCCAGGCTCCACCAGTCCACTGCTACAGTGTAAGATTTCCCCAGGTGCACCTCTGGGGCCATGTAACGGTATGTTCCTGCCCGTCCACAGATCTTACTGGACGCAGTCAGGCCGTCTTGTGCCAGCCCCAGGTCTATGATTCGAATGTGACCATCTGTATCCAGCATGATGTTGGCTGGCTTGATGTCTCTGCAACGAAAGAAGAACATTTCGGGTTTTGTCTTTGTCCATAACTACAACGCTCATTTAAGGTTGACACTGAGAACTAGAATAGACTGGAGGGAGGTCAGAAATGCAGACAGATGACACACACTGTAAGGATATATTCACATGCAGCAGATTTCTTACAGAAATTCACAATAATCTTTTATGTGTGAATATACTCTAAAGAGAATAATTAAGATAAAAGAAAGAAGAAACAGGATCAGTACTTCTCCAAGTCTTCTATTATGTTAATCATAAAAATACACAGCGGTAATAATAATCTGGGCAGTGATGGCTATTTACTGGTGGAGATCATTACTGAACCTGACCGATCAGATATCAGCTTTCACTGGACAGGGATTATACAAATAAAAATTAAATTAAAAAAGATCTTGGGGCAAATTTACTTAGGGACTTGCAACCATTTTAGTCAAAAAAGTCCCCTTTTTAACTGGTCGCACGACAATATTTTTCCGTGTGGTCGGTTTTACGTCGTGCTCGCCAGTTAGGCAGGACGGGGACGGAGCAGGGGAGTGTCGGGGTCCGTGCCCGGGTCACAACTCCAGACGGAGCAAATATACCAATAATTACGCCTGGAAACAGACATAAACGTTGGCAAAAAACAAAACAAAACGTTTTTAACCAGGCATAAAGACTGCCATAGATGTGCAAATCTAGGGCATCTCAAGGGGAAAGCTAAGACCGGTGTAAAAGCTGCTCTTAGTAAATATGCCCCCATGTGTCAGAATGGCTGCATCTGGTAGTGGCACTTAGCCCCATTAAAATAAGGAGAAATATATGTATAGGAGGGACGCTAAAACTAAATAACAAATCTTTATTATAATGTTCAAATATGAAAAAGGGGGTATCTACCCACACTGCAACTAGCAGCTGAATGAAGCGATGAATAATCACTAAATTGTGGGACCTAACAGACTACTGACACCGCTCAGAGAGGGGTATGTGCATGACAGTAGTATGATAGGTGGGTTCTACAAACTAAAATCACCAACACTAAGGGGCATGACACCACCTGGGCATGTGTCTGAACCAAGTGGGGTAATAGACAACCGGATAACTAGCACCAAGAATGTAGCGCTAGATATCCCAGTATTAGCAGTGAATGGCAGCGCGCATAACATCCACTGCACTAAATGACTTCAAGTGCTGGACTAAGGCCTCTTTCACACGGGCGTTGCGGAAAAATGTGTGGGTGCGTTGCGGGAACACCCGCGATTTTTCCGCGCGAGTGCAAAACATTGTAATGCGTTTTGTACTCGCGTGTGAAAAATCGTGCGTGTTTGGTACCCAAACCCGAACTTCTTCACAGAAGTTCGGGCTTGGGATCGGTGTTCTGTAAATAGTATTATTTTCCCTTATAACATGGTTATAAGGGAAAATAATAGCATTCTGAATACAGAATGCAAAGTAAAATAGCACTGGAGGGGTTAAAAAAAAAGAAATTTTTTTTTAACTCACCTTGGTAAAAGATCATGTGACGTACCATGTGATGACCGGAGTGACGTCATCCCAGGTCCTTGAACTATAGTTAATGCTCACCACAGGTCTTTCAACAAAGGAGACACAAGGAGATGCCGGGCTACGCGAGCAAGTGGATTAAGGTGAGTTAAATTATTATTATTTTTTTTTAACCCCTCCAGTGCTATTTTACTTTGCATTCTGTATTCAGAATGCTATTATTTTCCCTTATAACCATGTTATAAGGGAAAATAATAATGATCGGGTCTCCATCCCGATCGTCTCCTAGCAACCGTGCGTGAAAATCGCACCGCATCCGCACTTGCTTGCGGATGCTTGCGATTTTCACGCAACCCCATTCATTTCTATGGGGCCTGCGTTACGTGAAAAACGCACAAAGAGGAGCATGCTGCGATTTTCACGCAACGCAAAAGTGATGCGTGAAAATCACCGCTCGTGTGCACAGCCCCATAGAAATGAATGGGTCGGTATTCAGTGCGGATGCAATGCGTTCACCTTCCGCATCGCATCCGCGCGGAATACTCGCTCGTGTGAAAGGGGCCTAAGGCATAAATGAGGGCCGCTGTGTTTGACTGGTGTGCCAACAACCACCATGTGCTCATACCATACGTGACGGTGGCAGGAGAGTCGGTGGTTGTTGGCACACCAGTCAAACACAGCGGCCCTCATTTATGCCTTAGTCCGGCACCTGAAGTAATTTAGTGCAGTGGATGTTATGCGTGCTGCCATTCACTGCTAATACTGGGATATCTAGCGCTACATTCTTGGTTCTTGGTGCTAGTTATCCGGTTGTCTATTACCCCACTGTATACCATTACATTCCATCTCAATTTTGTTATTTCCATTAAAATAAGGAGACCTGAACTACAGGATCAGACATAGCCCATGGGTATCAGTTTTACCCTGAGACAATAGAAATACCATTCCTCTTACCGATGGGCGATGCCATGGCCGTGGAGGAACTGGATGCCACAGATTAGTTCTGCTGTGTAGAACCTGAAGAAGACAGGAGAGTGTTAAGTATCAATGCCATGAACTCATTCTGTATGTGTTATAAGGGAAATATCATCTGTAATATAACTGCTGACTGTATAGTAAACCTGTATCACCATAGACCGCCAGATACTAGATATTAACCACTAAACCGCTCTAGACCATGGTGAGCAGTATATGAATATTATCACCCATAAATGTAAAAAAAGTTATGATATAATACATGAAGAAGTTGAGAAAGTTACTGTTATCGGGGGGAAGTTTTACACTAAGAAACCCCTCCCCCCTTTTAAATCCCCTTTTCCCCCCGATCTTCAGGACATCTTCTTCCCTATATTTTCCATGTATCTCAGGATCAGTTACCGCACGATCTTGGTGCTCAGCGTGTTGTTATCAATCAGATCCTTCAGGCTGCCGCCGGACAAATACTCCAAGATGAAATAGGCATGGCCCTGTATAACAAAGCACAAGATTATATTGAGGGAAACATTTTATAATCATTTATCTGTGGTATAAAGCAGAATATAGAGCTGTGATCCCCGGTTACACAGCATATATTTCATCTGTTATGGAGAGAGGAGCAGGGAGACCCCTCCGTACCTGAGACTGCAGTGCGGCATAGAGATGACACAGGAATGGACAGTCTCTGGCCGCCAGGAGTATCCGCCTCTCTCGCTGTAGGTCTTCTGCATTGTCCTCTTTGATGATGATTTTTATGGCCTTGAAGGTGTTTCGGCCACGGACAGATGCCAAGACCACTTTGCCGAAGCCGCCCTCACCCAGCACCTGATGGAAGTCAAACCCGCTGATGGAAAGCTGGGGGTCGGATCTGGGTGTTATAGCGGTGCTGGGGCCTGAAGGGTTAAAAGAATATTACACAATATTAGTTTATTTGGAAGAAATGTAATGAGAGAAGTGGAGAATATGAGACCAGTCTGTATTCCACTGCAAAATTAATTTTATCTGAAGTGTGTGATATATAGTTTACAGGAAAAGTAAGTGAACCCCCTGAATGACCTGGACTTCTGCACTGACTACTAATAACATGTAATCTGTTCTCCAAGTCACAGTTATAGACGAGCACAATCTGCACTAATAACAGGAACAGTTCAGGGGCAAACACTGGGGGCTTCCAAACATGAGCCTTTTAACCCCGTCACACTCAGCAATGTATATTTATGGTGTTAGGAGGGCACGAGGTATACTTTGCAAGTTTAGAATGGTTTTATGAATTCTACGCACAAATTCAGGCCCCATGCACACGACTCCATCCATTTTAAGGTCCACAACTCCCGGATCCGCAAAATATGGATGCGGTCCATGTGCTGTCCGCATCTTATATGCAGACCCATTGTTTTCAATGGGTCCATGGTCTACATTTTATAAACATAGTCTATTTTTGTGAAGAACGGACATACGGATGCGTAAAGCTCAAAGATACACTGTGTGCAGAATTATTAGGCAAATGAGTATTTTGACCACATCATCCTCTTTATGCATGTTGTCTTACTCCAAGCTGTATAGGCTCGAAAGCCTACTACCAATTAAGCATATTAGGTGATGTGCATCTCTGTAATGAGAAGGGGTGTGGTCCAATGACATCAACACCCTATATCAGGTGTGCATAATTATTAGGCAACTTCCTTTCCTTTGGCAAAATGGGTCAAAAGAAGGACTTGACAGGCTCAGAAAAGTCAAAAATAGTGAGATATCTTGCAGAGGGATGCAGCACTCTTAAAATTGCAAAGCTTCTGAAGCGTGATCATCGAACAATCAAGCGTTTCATTCAAAATAGTCAACAGGGTCGCAAGAAGCGTGTGGAAAAACCAAGGCGCAAAATAACTGCACATGAACTGAGAAAAGTCAAGTGTGCAGCTGCCAAGATGCCACTTGCCACCAGTTTGGCCCTATTTCAGAGCTGCAACATCACTGGAGTGCCCAAAAGCACAAGGTGTGCAATACTCAGAGACATGGCCAAGGTAAGAAAGGCTGAAAGACGACCACCACTGAACAAGACACACAAGCTGAAACGTCAAGACTGGGCCAAGAAATATCTCAAGACTGATTTTTCTAAGGTTTTATGGACTGATGAAATGAGAGTGAGTCTTGATGGGCCAGATGGATGGGCCCGTGGCTGGATTGGTAAAGGGCAGAGAGCTCCAGTCCGACTCAGACGCCAGCAAGGTGGAGGTGGAGTACTGGTTTGGGCTGGTATCATCAAAGATGAGCTTGTGGGGCCTTTTCAGGTTGAGGATGGAGTCAAGCTCAACTCCCAGTCCTACTGCCAGTTTCTGGAAGACACCTTCTTCAAGCAGTGGTACAGGAAGAAGTCTGCATCCTTCAAGAAAAACATGATTTTCATGCAGGACAATGCTCCATCACACGCGTCCAAGTACTCCACAGCGTGGCTGGCAAGAAAGGGTATAAAAGAAGAAAATCTAATGACATGGCCTCCTTGTTCACCTGATCTGACCCCCATTGAGAACCTGTGGTCCATCATCAAATGTGAGATTTACAAGGAGGGAAAGCAGTACACCTCTCTGAACAGTGTCTGGGAGGCTGTGGTTGCTGCTGCACGCAATGTTGATGGTGAACAGATCAAAACACTGACAGAATCCATGGATGGCAGGCTTTTGAGTGTCCTTGCAAAGAAAGGTGGCTATATTGGTCACTGATTAGTTTTTGTTTTGTTTTTGAATGTCAGAAATGTATATTTGTGAATGTTGAGATGTTATATTGGTTTCACTGGTAAAAATAAATAATTGAAATGGGTATATATTAGTTTTTTGTTAAGTTGCCTAATAATTATGCACAGTAATAGTCACCTGCACACACAGATATCCCCCTAAAATAGCTAAAACTAAAAACAAACTAAAAACTACTTCCAAAAATATTCAGCTTTGATATTAATGAGTTTTTTGGGTTCATTGAGAACATGGTTGTTGTTCAATAATAAAATTAATCCTCAAAAATAAAACTTGCCTAATAATTCTGCACTCCCTGTAATCCATGTCCTATATTTGTCCACAAAATGTGTAGTGTGGACCCGTTAAAGTCACTGTCATAGCATTTGTATTTTGAGGATTTGCCATTTGCGGTCGTGTGTATGAGGCCTAACATGTGTGCCAGACTGATGGCAAGTCTGTCAGCAACAAGATTACCTATGGTTATTAGGTCTAGAATTCGTCAGAATGGCTTCTTGGCAAATAATCTAAATCTGATTGGGAGATTTTTTTTTTTATGAATATGCAGGCAGCCCTTCTAATTTGGGGGTTGGTTTTAAAAACAAATTAATAAAAAATTTAAGTTTCAGTTTAAACCCAGTTTATGGAGCAGAATACCCTCTGGTAATACTTCATCTACAGAAAGAGGGGTTAAAGGGGTATTCTTATTTTAACAATTATATTTTTTAATTTAGAGAATAGAAAGTCATACAATGTTTTAATATATATTTATTAACATTCTCTAGGGAGACCTTTATTATATCTGCACAATAGCCTCCCTCTAAAGAAAAAAAAGATGGCGTCAGTCATGTGACCCTGAAGCCTGTCCTGTCCAGATATCTGACAGGTGAGCAGTAGTGTATGGAGATACCGCACATATGTATACAGTATATACAGTATTACTGCCTGCAGCAGCATCTCATCATGTCTGTCAGTGTCTGTGTAGAAGCACATCTGCCATTGCTCTCCCTGTCTCCCCTGTATATGTTGTGTTTGTATTTTTTTTAGAAGTTAACTTTATTAACAACCTAACAACATCACCTACAGACATGTAGCCATGGAAACACACACAGTGAAGAAGTTGTAATATCCACAATGGTTTCCACCATTAGTCCTATGTAGTTATCCCATGTGTGTGCAGACCCAGCACATACATGTCATGTAACACTGCTGCTTACTGAATGTCAGTGGGGGGTGATGTGACTGAGGCCATGTTTTCAGTTAGGTTACAGATGCTTTACACAGGACGGATTGATTCATGGGCCGTACCATATTACTGGGCAGATAGGGGTCAACAACCTGATCTAAGAAACGTATGTAAGCAAAAGTTTAAATATTTGAAAATTCTATGATTTCTTAATATGTAAACAGATAAAGTAAAAAAAAAAAATGCCAAGCCATTAAAAAAAATTAAAAATGCCAGCATTGCAGTGTTTTATGGAGAATAAAGACTTGGCACTGAAGTATGACCGCTGACAGCGATTCCAGGAGGTACTCCACATTTTCCATGCTGTGCTCTCCATTCTCCACTTCCACTTTTGCTGCTGCAATCCGTGTGTGAGGAAGGTGTGTGGACCAAAAACGTTTACAAATCTATAAATTTCCCAGTGGATTGTGCCAATAAATCCATCAACTTGGTCATACTTGAGTGCAAAGTCTTTATTATATGTATTATATGTATTATATGTATTATGCTCCGTCTGTTCCTGGCATGAAAACAGTGCATTTTCCTGCAGCCACCACTAGGGGGAGCTCAGTGCAAAGAGATTACTATAGTTTCCACTTCAGCCAATGGTAAATGTATACACTACTATCCACTGAGCTCCACCTAGTGGTGGTTGTAGGCAGCCAGCTTTGTAATATATTATGTGAAGGGAAACAGAAGACTTCTCAGTGTATTTCTCTCAGTCCAATGCTGTAAATACAATAAGAGATATGGTGATCAGAACAAGCACCATATGTTTTAAACACATGTTCCAATAAAATGGGAGAGACAGAGTACGACTTTTTTAATCCATAAAAAAAAATCAAATTACTTCTGCTTCTTCGTAAATGTATCAGTAATCTGGGCCGTTATGTTTTTTATTCTGTGCTGCCAGGGAGTGTCACATAAAAGGGATGGGGTATACTAATTTTTGCTATGAGGCCCTGACTATTAATAAGGCCCCTGGCTATAAATAAAAAAAATATATAAATAATGGTAGAATTGCATTTTACTAATTCTTTCCCACCATTTTTTAAATACATTATATGGAAAATTTAATGGTGGAATTAAAATTACAATTCACCCACAAAAAACAACCCCTCATGTGCCTATGACGATGGATAACAGATCTTTACAGTTGAAATAATTAAAATTTTGCTGCCCAAATTGCCTTGGTCCTGAAGCAGTTACAAATGAAGTGCCCCAGATACCTGCTCTTGGCTCCTCATCCTCCAACACTCTGGCGTTGGGTCCAATCCTCTTCTTCTTGATGTTCTTCTCCAGGCTGTCTTCTTCTCTCTTCCTCTTTTCTTCTCCTCCCTTCATCTTCTCCTCTTCCTCTCTCCTCTTCTCCTCTTCCTCTCTCCTCTTCTCCTCTTCTTTTTGGTCGCTGGACGTCATTCTCCAGAAATCGCGCAGAGCAATCCAACCTTCTTCCACACGTGGCAGACGACAGTTGAAAAGTGAGTGGCAGTTGAGCGTGTGCCAGTCACATGACCTCAGGACAGTGCATGGAATCTTCAGTTGGCACCTGCTGTGTTGGTGCCCCATGTACCTGCTCTGCCCCATACAATGTAGTGTAGACCTCATGAGTGTCATCCAGGGTGTAGATGGGAAGAGAAATTCATGGATCATTTCCCACTGATAAAATATTATAGAACAGAAGATTGGGCTCATATAACAGGACTGGCATTTCTGGGTTGGCATATTTCTTATGGGGTTTGATGATAAGCAAAGTTGCAGGAAATTAATTTAAGACAGTTTGGGAGATGAATGAATGAGATGATCCTTGTGGAGGCAGTTTTGTCCAGTAGTAGAGAAATGTGTTGTCTTCCTAGTGATTCCCTGGCATTAGCAGATCCATTATCACTGGAGTTTCCTGAGAAGTGCCGTGACATCACCGGGCTTCCTGGTAGCCCCATGGAGAGCCCGGTACGTCACCGGATCTCCAAAAAATGCCTTTGCCCTGCATGATTTAGCGCAGGGCAAAGGAGAGCATCGGAGCATGAACTACTCCGATGCTCAAGTCAGGGGGGCTGCCTGGGTGAAAATGGAGATATGTCCGGGTTCAGCTCTGAACCCAGACAACCCCTTTAAGCTTTTTCTGCATTAGACTTATCAGTTCCACAATACATTTTCATTATCCTGATTAGATATGCAGTGAATGACTGATCGGTGCAGGGTTGACCATTAGGACCATAAGGCGTGTTTAGACGGAGTGGCCGATTGTTGGGAATGAAGCGTTCCTTCCCAACAATTGGCTGCTCACTCAGTGAAGGAGACCACAACCTTTACATTCAGTGATCTCCTTCACAGTATGAGGACGAGGGATCAGTATTGCCATCGCTCCTCCTCATTCAGAACCATTATTTCTGGGCAGCAGATCGCTATTTAGATAGCATGATCTTCTGCCCAGAAAAGATGATTGGCGGTGCCTGTAGGAAGGACAGGATCACCTGATAAACAAGTGTTCTGCTCGTTCATCAGGTGATCAGCGTCACATTTAGACGGCCAAATTATCAGAAACGAGCGTTCACAGGATAATCTGGATAATTATTGGATCGTCTAAATCTAGCTATACTCTTATAAGAAATGTAATGGCCATGATGCTACATAAAGCACTAGGGCTCAGTGGGCTTCTTCATGAAGCTGCTTCTCTTCTGATCTACCACTATGTATGAATTGTAAGGCCGCTTTTACAGTCAGTGTTTGGTTGAGTGATGCCCGTCAGTGATTCTGAGCTAAAAAACAGGAGTTGAGGCTGCTCAGAGATAAGGTAAAAATGGAAAGATTTGCACCTGTTCTGTGTTTTTAACCCGCACCTGGTTTTGCCTCACAATCACTGATGAAAATCACTGATCAAACACTGACCAAATACTGACTGTATGAAAGCAGCCTAATACCCTAATATAAATGTGTTATATGTTACTATTTATCACAGAACTTGGTTGTGAAGAAACCAAAGAGGTCAATGCACTTTTCCACACACCACAAAGTCCTGACACCAAGTGGTTGTAACCTTCAAACATCAGACATTGATGGCTTATCTAATCCATACATTATCAGTGTTAGGGTCCATTCACACGTCCGTAATTTGGGTCCGCATTCGTTCCGCAATTTGCGGACCCATTCACTTTCAATGGGGCTGGAACGGATGCAAATCCACATTTCCTTGATCCGCATCCGCATTTTTGGGATCCGCATCTGTTTTTTCGGGATCCGTTTTTTCGGGATCCGCAATTTCGTTCCTGGAAAAAATATAACATGTCCTATTCTTGTCCGAAATTGCGGACCAGAAAAGGCATTTTCTATTATAGTGTCTGTGATGTGCGGATCCGCAAATTGCGGATTGCACATTGCAGGTGTCCGTGTTTTGCGGATCCGCAATTTGCGGATCCGCAAAACACTTACGGACGTGTGAATGGACCCTTAGGCCTCATGCACACGGCTGTTGTTTGGGTCCGCATACGGGCCGTTTTGGCGGCTCGGATGCGGACCCATTCACTTCAATGGGGCCGTAAAAGATGCGGACAGCACTCCGTGTGCTGTCCGCATCCGTTGCTCCGTTCCGTGGCCCAGCTAAAAAAATATAACATGTCCTATTCTTGTCTGCTCTTTGCAGACAAGAATAGGCATTTATATTGAAGGCTGTCCGTGCCGTTGCGCAAATTGCGGAACGCGCTCGGTACGCCATCCGTGTTTTGCGGATTTGCGGACCGCAAAACACACCACGGTCGAGTGCATTAGGCCTTTTTGGTGGGAAAACCTCTGTCAGACAGCTGGAGAAACCTTCACGGTGCAGCAGATATCTTGTTCTCCTTCTTTCACCTGGAGATTCTTCTTTACTCATAACTGGGGCAAGCACACAACATCTAAAGCCATCGTCTCCATAAACCTTAATATGTTTTCAGCTAATTGTTCATGGAAATAAAACTTTTCTCAAATGATGATTGTTTTTTTCATTGATGTTATATTGAATGCTACAAAGGGGTCAGAACCTTTCACTAATTGGCCACCTGATGACCACAGTTCATGATACAGTCATAGATAAGATGAAGTTTAAAGAGGACCCGTCACCTCTCCTGGCATGTCTTAGTAAATATTTTTATTCCACATGAAATTACAATTCTGGAACACTTATTCTTATGACTCTGTGTTGTGCTATTCTTCTATTCTTGCTAGAAGTTTATGGATAAAGGTACAGATGGGAGTCACCCATTGGTGGTGTGTCCGTGAAGAGCATGACATTGTCCAATCACTGCTGCGAGTGTCAGACTGAGCAGGGACACACTCCCAACGGGTAATACCCACCCGCCCTTTAACCCCTTAGGGACTTAGGACGTACCGGTACGCCACATTTGCCGAGTCCTTAAGGACTCAGGACGTACCGGTACGTCCTAACTTTAAAATGCGATTGTGGCGCAGCAGAGGTTAATCGCAGCAGGATGTCCGCTGAAATCATTCAGCGGGCATCCTGTCACAACGCCGGGGGGGGGTTCATGTGACCCCCCCCGCATCGGCGATCGCAGCAAACCGCAGGTCAATTCAGACCTGCGGTTTGCTGCGTTTCCGGTCCATTCGGGTCTCCGGTGACCCTATGAACCGGAAAAGGACTGTGATCGGTGGTGTGATTACACACCACTAATCACAGTCCGAGCATTTGGGAGAGGCGGTGCTGGCCGTGGTGCTGATGGCTGCTGTCCATGGTGCTGATTGGTGCGAAGAGAGAGGCAGGAGATTCAAACTCCCGGCGCTCCTCTCTTCCCTCCTCTTCCTGTTTCAGCACCTGCACCGTCCAGCACCGTCGTCACCAGCTCCTGCGATTCCCCTGTCGGCACCCATCACCCTCCTGCACCCATCACCCTCCAGGTAGGTTAGGGTCAGTGAGGGAGAGGCACCGATAGGCAGGGATAGAAGAGAAAAGTTAGTTAGGAAAAACAAAAAAAAAACACTTTATCTGATTTATTGTTGTCTAGCTGTGAGACCCCTGCCACTTGCCCCCAGCCCAGTGTCAGGCAATACTGGAGTGGGGACGTCCTCTACCAGACCCCACTCTACAGTATGGCCATGACACGCCCCTGGTTTGAGGCCATCTGGAAATGTCTGCATTATTCAGATAATGCAGCATGTCCCCCCCGAGGTGATCCTGCCCATGACTGTCTGTATAAGATACGGCCGGTCATCGATCACTTCGGGGCCAAATTTGCGCAGGCCTACGTACCTGGAAGGGAGGTTGCGGTTGATGAGTCTCTCGTTGCGTTCAAGGGGAGACTCAGTTTCCGCCAATACATTCCCACTAAGTGGGCGAGGTATGGCGTGAAAATTTACAAAATTTGTGAGAGTACCTCAGGGAAAACTTACAAATTTTGTGTGTACGAGGGGCGAGATTCCCGTATTGAACCCCTAGAATGTCCCCCCACTCTGGGTGTTAGCGGGAAACTCGTGTGGGACCTTATGTACCCACCGCTAGATAAGGGTTACCACTTGTACGTGGATAACTTTTATACTAGCATTCCCTTGTTCATTTCCCTTGCCGCCAGATCCACGTCCGCTTGTGGGGCCGTGCGGAAAAATCAACGCGGCCTCCCTACCTATCCCCTCCAGGTACCTATCCCCAGGGGTGAGACCCGTGCCCTTACCAGTGGAAACCTGCTGCTGGTCAGGTATAAGGACAAGAGGGATGTCCTTATACTGTCCACAATCCACGATAACAGCATCACCCCTGTCCCTGTGCGAGGTACCGCGGCAACGGTCCTCAAGCCCGATTGTATCGTCGACTACAATCGGTATATGGGAGGAGTTGATCTCTCTGATCAAGTCCTCAAGCCATATAATGCGCAAAACCTGAGCATGGTACAAAAAAGTTGCGGTCTACTTGGTACAGGTTGCCTTGTACAACGCTTTTGTACTATCCCGAAGCGCTGGCAGCACAGGGACATTCCTCCAATTCTATGAGGCAGTCATAGAAACATAGAAACATAGAATGTGTCGGCAGATAAGAACCATTTGGCCCATCTAGTCTGCCCAATATACTGAATACTATGGATAGCCCCCGGCCCTATCTTATATGAAGGATGGCCTTATGCCTATCCCATGCATGCTTAAACCCCTTCACTGTATTTGCAGCTACCACTTCTGCAGGAAGGCTATTCCATGCATCCACTACTCTCTCAGTAAAGTAATACTTCCTTATATTACTTTTAAACCTTTGCCCCTCTAATTTAAAACTGTGTCCTCTTGTGGTAGTTTTTCTTCTTTTAAATATGCTCTCTTCCTTTACCGAGTTGATTCCCTTTATGTATTTAAAAGTTTCTATCATATCCCCTCTGTCTCTTCTTTCTTCCAAGCTATACATATTAAGGTCCTTTAACCTTTCCTGGTAAGTTTTATCCTGCAATCCATGTACTAGTTTAGTAGCTCTTCTCTGAACTCTCTCTAGAGTATCTATATCCTTCTGGAGATATGGCCTCCAGTACTGCGCACAATACTCCAAGTGAGGTCTCACCAGTGTTCTGTACAGCGGCATAAGCACTTCACTCTTTCTACTGCTTATACCTCTCCCTATACATCCAAGCATTCTGCTGGCATTTCGTGCTGCTCTATTACATTGTCTTCCCACCTTTAAGTCTTCTGAAATAATTACTCCTAAATCCCTTTCCTCAGATACTGAGGTCAGGACTGTGTCAAATATTCTATATTCTGCCCTTGGGTTTTTACGCCCCAGGTGCATTATCTTGCACTTATCCACATTAAATTTCAGTTTCCAGAGTTCTGACCATTCTTCTAGTTTTCCTAAATCCTTTTCCATTTGGCGTTTCCCTCCAGGAACATCAACCCTGTTACATATCTTTGTGTCATCAGCAAAAAGACAAACCTTACCAGCGAGGCCTTTTGCAATATCACTTATGAAGATATTAAACAAAATCGGTCCCAGTACAGATCCCTGTGGAACCCCACTGGTAACATTACCTTGTTTTGAATGTTCTCCATTGACTACAACCCTCTGTTGTCTGTCACTCAGCCACTGCCTAAGTGACAGACAACAGAGGGTTGTAGTCAATGGAGAACATTCAGTCCTCAAGGATCTGATCTTTTCAGACCAGGAAAGAGCAGGCCGGAGTACCTCGGGAATTGGAGGCATCCGGATCGTCCTTGGCCAACATTTTCCAGGTGTGGTCCCCATACTGGAAAGAAGGGACGAACCCAAAAAAAGTGCAAAGTGTGTCACAGGAGGGGGATACGGAAGGACACCACCACTCAATGTGACACTTGCCCCGATCATCCAGGCCTCTGCGTTTTCGATTGCTTCAGGGAGTATCACACTTCCATGGAGTACTAAATTTTTATAATCCCCAACAGTCCCCTAGAGAACATAAAAAACTATGGCTCTCAGACTTTGGAGACACGGAAACAATTTTTTCCCCCAAAAATATTAGTTTTAGTGCAGGCATCCTCAAACTGCGGCCATCCAGATGTTGTAAAAGCATGCCCAGACAACCTACAGCCATCAGCAGGGCATGGTGGGAATTGTAGTTTTACAACATCTGGAGGGCCGCAGTTTAAGGATGCCTGCTTAGTGTATCCAAATTCTGAGAGCCATACATATTGGGCATCGCCGCATCCGTAAAAATCTTCTCTATAAAAATAACATTTAACCCAACCCCCCCGGATGAACAGCGTTAAGTTAAAAAAAAAAAGTGTAAAAAAAAGCAATTTTTTGTCACCTAACATCACAAAAAGTGTAATAGCGAGCGATCAAAATGCCATATGCACCCCCAATTAGTGCCAATAAAACCGCCATCTCATCCCGCAAAAAATGAGCCACTACATTAGATAGTCGCCCAAAAAAAAAATAAACTTTTGCTCCCAGGCTATGGAGATACTAAAATAATTTTTTGGGGTTCCTAAAATGATATTATAGTGTCAAATATAAATAAATTTTAAAATGTAGACATATTAGGTATCGCCGCGTCCGTAAGAATCTTCCCTATAAAAATAACATTTGACTAAACCCCTCGAATGAACAGCGTTAAAAATATAAAATAAAAACGGTGCCAAAACACAATTTGTTTGGCAAAATTTCCATTTGAATCCTTTTTTTCCGGTAATAAAGCAAGGGTTAACAGCCAAACAAAACTAAATATTTATTGCCCTGATTCTATAGTTTGCAGAAACACCCCATATGTGGTCGTAAATGGCTATATAGCCACACGGCAGGGCATAGAACAAAGGGAACGCCATATGGATTGTGGAAGGAAAATTTTTATGGACTGGTTTATTTACACCATGTCCCATTAGAAGCCCTCCTGATGTAGCCTAGACTAGAAACTCTAAAAAAGTGACTCCATATAAGAAACTACACCCCTCAACGTATTCAAAAGTTACTTTACAAACTTTGTTAACCCTTTAGGTGTTCCACAAAACTAAATAGCGAATGTAGAAACAATTTTAGAATTAACATTTTTTGTTACCTTGCCTCAAAAAAGTGTACTATAGAGCAACCAAAAATCATATTTACCCTAAAATAGTCCCAAAACAACAACCACCTTATCCTGTAGTTTCCTAGATGGGGTCACTTTTATGGAGTTTCTACTCTAGGGGTGCATCAGGGGGCTTGAAAGGGTACATGGTGTAAAAATAAACAGTCCAGCAAAATCTGCCTTCCAAAAACCATATGGCATTCCCCTTCTTCTATGTCCTGCCGTTTAGCCAAA
This sequence comes from Bufo bufo, assembly GCF_905171765.1. Taxonomy (NCBI): domain Eukaryota; kingdom Metazoa; phylum Chordata; class Amphibia; order Anura; family Bufonidae; genus Bufo; species Bufo bufo. The sequence goes on along the minus strand of NC_053394.1, from coordinate 93,657,376 downwards.
TAGTTCTTTACGACCACATATGGGGTGTTTCTGCAAACTACAGATTCAGGGCAACCCAAATTAAGTTTTGTTTAGCTGTTAACCCATTTTTTCCAGTAATTAGGTAAGGGTTAAAATGGAAAAATTTTCAAAAAATAGAAATTCCTAAATTGTTTCTCCATCTGCCATTACCTCTTGTGGAACACCTAAAGGGTTAATAAAGTTTGTAAACCCAGTTTTGAATACCTTGAGGGGTGTACTTTCTTAGATGGAGTCACTTTTTTGGAATTTCTATTCTAGGGGTGCAACGGGGGGGCTTGAAATGGGACATGGTATAAACAAAACCAGTCCTGCAAAATTTGCCTTCCAAAACCCATATGGCGTTCCCCTCCTTCTATGTCCTCCCATTTGGCCAAACAGTAGTTTAGGACCACATATGGGGTGTTTTTGCAAACTACAGAATCAGGGCAACCCATATTGAGTTTCGTTTGGCAGTTAACAATTACTTTATTACTGGAAAAAATGGGTTAAAATGGAAGGTTTTCCAAAAAATTTAAATTCCTAAATTGTTTCTCCATCTGCCATTAACTCTTGTGGAACACCTAAAGGGTTAACAAAGTTTGTAAACCCAGTTTTGAATACCTTGAGGGGTGTACTTTCTTAGGTGGAGTCACTTTTTTGAAATTTCTATTCTAGGGGTGCAACGGGGGGCTTGAAATGGGACATGGTATAAACAAAACCAGTCCTGCAAAATCTGCCTTGCAAAAACCATATGGCGTTCCCCTCCTTCTATGTCCTCCCGTTTGGCCAAACAGTAGTTTACGACCACATATGGGGTGTTTCTACAGAATCAGGGCAACCCATATTAAGTTTTGTTTGGCAGTTAACCCTTGCTTTGTTCCTGGAAAAAATGGATTATATTGGAAAATTTTCCAAAAAATTAAAGTTCTTAAATTTTATGTCCATTTCCCATGAAGTCTTGTGGAAGACCTAAAGAGTTAACAAAGTTTGTAAAATCTGTTTTGAATACCTTGAGGGGTGTAGTTTCTAAAATGGGGTCATTTTTGGGTGGTTTCTATTACGTAAGCCTCACAAAGTGACTTCAGACCTGAACTGGTCCATAAAAAGTGGGATTTGGAAAATTTCTGAAAAATTTCAAAATTTGCTTCTAAACTTCTAAGCTATGTAACATCCCCAAAAAATAAAATGACATTCCCAAAATGATACAAACATGAAGTAGACATATGGGGAATGTAAAGTCATCACAATTTATGGGGGTATTACTATGTATTGCTGAAGTAGAGAAACTGAAACTTTGAAATTTGCAAATTTTTTCACATTTTTTGTAAATTTGGTATTTTTTGTGCAAAAAAATTTCCTTTTTTGACCCAATTTTAGTGTCATGAACTACAATATGTGACGAAAAAACAATCTCAGAACGGCCTGGGTAAGTCAAAGCGTTTTAAAGTTATCAGCACTTAAAATGACACTGGTCAGATTTGCAAAAAATGGCCAAGTCCTTAAGGTGAAATAGGGCTGAGTACTTAAGGGGTTAAAGGGAACCTGTCATCAACTTTATGCTATCTATTCTAACAGCAGAATAAAGTAGAGACAGGTGAGTTGATTTCAGTGATCTGTCATTTATAAATTTTAAAGTAAGTGGTTGACGAGAACCAACATCACAAACATTGCAGACTGGGCCTGGAAAATACTCACGGCCACCTGAGAAGAGTCCTGGTTATTCATGAATTCCTGCTCTCCTGCCAACCTGCTGATGACTGACAGTCTAATACCTAGTTTTCTCCCTTTCTCTCCAGGAGAGAACTGACAATCATCAGCAGATGGGTGAGAGTGCAGGAGATTATGAATAACCATGACTCTTCTCAGGTAGATTTGACTCTTTTCAAGGCCTGGGCTGCAATGATTATGATGCCGGTTCTTGGCAACCACTTACTTTTAGCTCATGAGTGACACACCGCTGAAATCAGCATGTCTGTCACTACTTTATGCTGCCCTCAGTGAGGTCAGCATAAAGTTGATGACAGGTTCCCTTTAACCATAAAAATCTAGCAGGAATAAGAGAAGAATGGCACATTAGAGAGATATAAGAAAAAATGCTCCAGAAATGTAATTACATGAGGGATGCAAGTAGTTACTAAAGCAAACATGTCAGGAGAGGTGACAGGTCGTCTTTAAATGGAGAATGCATTATTAGAATATTAGCTGTTACAATATGTTTTCTATATACACACACCAATTTTTATACCTCTGTGTGTACTGTGTATTAGATGCACTTCCAAAAATAATATATTTCTAGATCCAATGATCCAAGAACAATGCAGTCATGTGAGGTTGATAAGGGCACTATTAGGCTTAACATTTTACTCCAACAATAGGAACCCCATTTAGCGTTGTCAGACAAGGTGCAGGGATTAAAAAATAAAAAGACACATCTGTCACCAGTGCCAGCTCCAGCATCAAGCTCTCTTCTCTTTGGTCCCTTCTGGTCCCCAGTAGGAGGTTATGCACCTTGAAGAAGTGAATGCCATCAGCGCAAGCGCTGTACAGATTTCTTCTGGCTGCCAAGCTTTAGGCCTGTACTGCACGTATGCCGATCCCTGAGGTGAATGTGCAGGCGGAAGAGTTCAGGGCCAGGTGTTTATGTCAACACTACCTGACTTAAGACTCAAACCAGGGGTGTGGGGGGGCCAGCAGGGAGAGGGCTTGGAGCTTTAGGTGCAACCAGGTACAAAGGTGACGTCCTCAGTGCCCCAGATACGGTAGGTCATTTTCATAAAATAAAAACATTAATATTACTGCAACAGGGACACCGATCGAGATGGGGCAAAGTGCATTCGAATTAGCAGGCAAGTTCACATCTAGTCATTTGAATTAATATGCAGGTATGTGGGGACCTATTCCCTTTAATAACGGTGTAGACCTATATTGGAATTATTACTAGTGGCCTTGTATAGGCATATGGGAATGTAGGTATGAGGACGTTTTATTGTGTTTTCAATATAAATTTAGATCTCTATATACATTATTTGTACAAGATTATTTATTGATATAATACAGAATGATACAAAGTATATACTTCGCAAGGGTCTTAAAGAGCATCATCAAGGAAGAAACTCGGCATCTAGTAATGTTTGTTGGCTTGTACACATCAAGCAGTTAGGCTAGTTTCACACTTCTGATGTGAATTCCGGCAGGCTGTTCTGGAGACAATGCTGGGAATTGACCGGACACAAACCACAGCATGCAGCAGTTTGTGCCAGGTCAATTTTCCGTGTTGTCTGCCGGAATGTGGCCAGATCCCCGCCAGACCCCATTATTCTTAACCACCTCAGCCCCCAGTGCTTAAACACCCTGAAAGACCAGGCCACTTTTTACACTTCTGACCTACACTACTTTCACCGTTTATTGCTCGGTCATGCAACTTACCACCCAAATGAATTTTACCTCCTTTTCTTCTCACTAATAGAGCTTTCATTTGGTGGTATTTCATTGCTGCTGACATTTTTACTTTTTTTGTTATTAATCGAAATTTAACGATTTTTTTGCAAAAAAATGACATTTTTCACTTTCAGTTGTAAAATTTTGCAAAAAAAACGACATCCATATATAAATTTTGCTCTAAATTTATTGTTCTACATGCCTTTGATAAAAAAAAAATGTTTGGGTAAAAAAAAAATGGTTTGGGTAAAAGTTATAGCGTTTACAAACTATGGTACAAAAATGTGAATTTCCGCTTTTTGAAGCAGCTCTGACTTTCTGAGCACCTGTCATGTTTCCTGAGGTTCTACAATGGCCAGACAGTACAAACACCCCACAAATGACCCCATTTCGGAAAGTACACACCCTAAGGTATTCGCTGATGGGCATAGTGAGTTCATAGAACTTTTTATTTTTTGTCACAAGTTAGCGGAAAATGATGATTTTTATTTTTTTTTTTTCTTACAAAGTCTCATATTCCACTAACTTGTGACAAAAAATAAAAACTTCCATGAACTCACTATGCCCATCACGAAATACCTTGGGGTCTCTTCTTTCCAAAATGGGGTCACTTGTGGGGTAGTTATACTGCCCTGGCATTCTAGGGGCCCAAATGTGTGGTAAGGAGTTTGAAATCAAATTCTGTAAAAAATGACCTGTGAAATCCGAAAGGTGCTCTTTGGAATATGGGCCCCTTTGCCCACCTAGGCTGCAAAAAAGTGTCACACATCTGGTATCTCTGTACTCAGGAGAAGGTGGGGAATGTGTTTTGGGGTGTCATTTTACATATACCCATGCTGGGTGAGAGAAATATCTTGGCAAAATACAACTTTTCCCATTTTTTTATACAAAGTTGGCATTTGACCAAGATATTTATCTCACCCAGCATGGGTATATGTAAAAAGACACCCCAAAACACATTCCTCAACTTCTCCTGAATACAGAGATACCAGATGTGTGACACTTTTTTGCAGCCTAGGTGGGCAAAGGGGCCCATATTCCAAACAGCACCTTTCGGATTTCACAGGTCATTTTTTACAGAATTTGATTTCAAACTCCTTACCACACATTTGGGCCCCTAGAATGCCAGGGCAGTATAACTACCCCACAAGTGACCCCATTTTGGAAAGAAGACACCCCAAGGTATTCCGTGAGGGGCATGGCGAGTTCCTAGAATTTTTTATTTTTTGTCGCAAGTTAGTGGAAAATGCTGATTTATTTTATTTTATTTTTTTTCATACAAAGTCTCATATTCCACTAACTTATGACAAAAAATAAAAACTTCCATGAACTCACTATGCCCATCAGCGAATACCTTGGGGTCTCTTCTTTCCAAAATGGGGTCACTTGTGGGGTAGTTATACTGCCCTGGCATTCTAGGGGCCCAAATGTGTGGTAAGGAGTTTGAAATCAAATTCTGTAAAAAATGACGAGTGAAATCCGAAAGGTGCTCTTTGGAATGTGGGCCCCTTTGCCCACCTAGGCTGCAAAAAAGTGTCACACATCTGGTATCTCTGTATTCAGTAGAAGTTGGGGAATGTGTTTTGGGGTGTCTTTTTACATATACCCATGCTGGGTGGGATAAATATCTTGGTCAAATGCCAACTTTGTATAAAAAAATGGGAAAAGTTGTCTTTTGCCAAGATATTTCTCTCACCCAGCATGGGTATATGTAAAATGACACCCCAAAACACATTCCCCACCTTCTCCTGAGTACGGAGATACCAGATGTGTGACACTTTTTTGCAGCCTAGGTGGGCAAAGGGGCCCATATTCCAAAGAGCACCTTTCGGATTTCACTCGTCATTTTTTACAGAATTTGATTTCAAACTCCTTACCACACATTTGGGCCCCTAGAATGCCAGGGCAGTATAACTACCCCACAAGTGACCCCATTTTGGAAAGAAGAGACCCCAAGGTATTCGCTGATGGGCATAGTGAGTTCATGGAAGTTTTTATTTTTTGTCACAAGTTAGTGGAATATGAGACTTTGTATAAAAAAAAAATAAAATAAAAAAATCATCATTTTCCACTAACTTGTGACAAAAAATAAAAAATTCTAGGAACTCGCCATGCCCCTCACGGAATACCTTGGGGTGTCTTCTTTCCAAAATGGGGTCACTTGTGGGGTAGTTATACTGCCCTGGCATTTTCCAGGGGCCCTAATGTGTGGTAAGTAGGTAAATGACCAGTGAAATCCGAAAGGTGCTCTTTGGAATGTGGGCCCCTTTGCCCACCTAGGCTGCAAAAAAGTGTCACACATCTGGTATCGCCGTATTCAGGAGACGTTGGGGAATGTGTTTTGGGGTGTCTTTTTACATATACCCTTGCTGGGTGAGAGAAATATCTTGGCAAAAGACAACTTTTTCCATTTTTTTATACAAAGTTGGCATTTGACCAAGATATTTATCTCACCCAGCATGGGTATATGTAAAATGACACCCCAAAACACATTGCCCAACTTCTCCTGAGTACGGCGATACCAGATGTGTGACACTTTTTTGCAGCCTAGATGCGCAAAGGGGCCCAAATTCCTTTTAGGAGGGCATTTTTAGACATTTGGATACCAGACTTCTTCTCACGCTTTGGGGCCCCTAGAATGCCAGGGCAGTATAAATACCCCACATGTGACCCCATTTTGGAAAGAAGACACCCCAAGGTATTCAATGAGGGGCATGGCGAGTTCATAGAAATTTTTTTTTTTTGGCACAAGTTAGCGGAAATTGATATTTTTTATTTTTTTCTCACAAAGTCTCCCGTTCCGCTAACTTGGGACAAAAATTTCAATCTTTCATGGACTCAATATGCCCCTCACGGAATACCTGGGGGTGTCTTCTTTCCGAAATGGGGTCACATGTGGGGTATTTATACTGCCCTGGCATTCTAGGGGCCCTAAAGCGTGAGAAGAAGTCTGGAATATAAATGTCTAAAAAATTTTACGCATTTGGATTCCGTGAGGGGTATGGCGAGTTCATGTGAGATTTTATTTTTTGTCACAAGTTAGTGGAATATGTGACTTTGTAAGAAAAAAAAAAAAATTCCGCTAACTTGGGCCAAAAAAAAGACTGAATGCAGCCTTACAGGGGGGGGGGGGATCAATGACAGGGGGGTGATCAATGACAGGGGGGTGATCAGGGAGTCTATATGGGGTGATCACCCAACTGTCATTGATCACCCCCCTGTAAGGCTGCATTCAGACGTCCGTATGATTTTTACGGATCCGATCAGTCTATCAGTGGATCCGTAAAAATCATGCGGACATCTGAATGGAGCTTTACAGGGGGGTGATCAATGACAGAGGGGTAATCAATGACAGGGGGGTGATCAGGGAGTCTATATGGGGTGATCACCACAGTCATTGATCACTCCCCTGTAAGGCTGCATTCAGACGTCCGTATGATTTTTACGGATCCGATCAGTCTATCAGTGGATCTGTAAAAATCATGCGGACATCTGAATGGAGCTTTACAGGGGGGTGATCAATGACAGAGGGGTAATCAATGACAGGGGGGTGATCAGGGAGTCTATATGGGGTGATCACCACAGTCATTGATCACTCCCCTGTAAGGCTCCATTCAGACGTCCGTATGATTTTTACGGATCCGATCAGTCTATCAGTGGATCCGTAAAAATCATGCGGACATCTGAATGGAGCTTTACAGGGGGGTGATCAATGACAGAGGGGTAATCAATGACAGGGGGGTGATCAGGGAGTCTATATGGGGTGATAACCTCCGTCATTGATCACTCCCCTGTAAGGCTGCATTCAGACGTCCGTATGATTTTTACGGATCCGATCAGTCTATCAGTGGATCCGTAAAAATCATGCGGACATCTGAATGGAGCTTTACAGGGGGGTGATCAATGACAGGGGGGTAATCAATGACAGGGGGGTGATCAGGGAGTCTATATGGGGTGATCAGGGGTGATCAAGGGCTAATAAGGGGTTAATAAGTGACGGGGGGGGGGTGTAGTGTAGTGGTGCTTGGTGCAACATATTACTGAGCTGCCTGTGTCCTCTGGTGGTCGATCCAAACAAAGGGGACCACCAGAGGACCAGGTAGCAGGTATATTAGACGCTGTTATCAAAACAGCGTCTAATATACCTGTTAGGGGTTAAAAAAATCACATCTCCAGCCTGCCAGCGAACGATCGCCGCTGGCAGGCTGGAGATCCACTCGCTTACCTTCCGATCCTGTGAACGCGCGCGCCTGTGTGCGCGCGTTCACAGGAAATCTCGCGTCTCGCGAGAGGACGCACCGGCGCGTCCACCCAGAACAACAGGACCGCCGCAAAGACGCAATCCTGCGTACGGCGGTTCTGAGGAGGTTAATGGGGTCAGCGTCTGTATCCAGCAGGGATGTTCTCTGCAGGAAACTATCCTTACTGACTTGTTGTTGGGGGTGATTGAGCTATGTAACCATGAACCGGACACCTATTAAAGATATGTCTGAAATGAACTTTACTTATTGTGCTTTGGACTGTTGAAAAATCGGTGAGGTTAACTGGGCCATGTTATGTTCTTGTGTATCAATGTGTGTGATCTATTTCAAGTGTTTATTTCTTCTAATGTTGATGATTATGGCTTACAGCTAAAGAAAACCCAAAAGTTAGTATCTCAGAAAATTTTAATATTATATGAGACAAATTAAAAAAAGATTTTTAATACAAAAATTTGGGCCTACTGAAAAGTATTTACAGTATATGTACTCAATACTTGGCACTGCTGAGGTGTTATAGAAGACGGGTTACTTTGAAAGCGGCCTTCAGCCTCTCTGCAGTGTTGGGTCTGGTGTCTCTCATCTTTCTCTTGACAATACCCCATAGATTCTCAAAGGGGAAGTCAGGCGAGTTTGCTGGCCAGGTATTGGTAGTTTTGGCAGTGGGGGCATCTCCATAAACCCTGTCAGCAGAGGGAATCATGAAGTGCTCTAAAATTTCCTGGTAGATGGCTGCGCTGACTTTGGACTTGATATAACATAGTGGACCAACACCAGCAGATGACATGGCTCCCCAAACCATCACTGACTGTGGAAACTTCGCACTGGACCTCAAGCAACCTCTCCACTCTATTTCCATACTCTGGGACCTTGATTTCCAAATGAAATGCAAAATTTACTTTGATCTGAAAGCAGGACTTTGGACAACTGAGCAACAGTCCAGTCCTTTTTCTTCTTAGCCCAAGTAAGACGCTTGTGATGTTCGGTGGCTTGACACAAGGAATGTGACAGTGGTAGCCCATGTCCTGAATATGTATGTGTGTGTTGGCTCTTGAAACACTGATTCCAGCTGCAGTCCACTCCTTGTGAATCTCCCCAAAATTCTTTAATGGCCTTTTTATCGACAATCCTTTTAAGGCTGTGGTTATTCCTGTTGCTTTTGCACTTTTTTCTACCACACTTTTCCCTTCAATTCAACATTTTTGTAGCTTACCCTCCTTGTGAAGGGTGTCCATGACTGTCTTCTGGACAACTGTTAAGTCAGCCGTCTTCCCCATGATTGTGTAACCTACTTAACCAGACTGAGGGACTATTTAAAGGCCCCTTTTAGATGAGCGACTTCCACGCTCCGGTCTCGCAGTATGCGTACAGCTCCCGTACAGAACTCCAAACACTGACTGGGTCACATAGCATTATATTGATATATAATGTTATTTACCCTTAGAGGTCTGAAATGTATTGAATAACACTGACAGTATTATAATGCTAAATCAATAAAATGCTATGCGACCCGGTCAGTGCTGGGAGTTCAGGATGTGAGGGCAATTGCCCCTGCGTCTATGATTATTGGTTCCGAATTCAAATAGCGTATGTGCACAGAGAAGGCTGATACAGACACACAATGGTTGTAATCAGTAATCAACTTTATTGCAAATTAGCAGACAATCTTATACCATGATTATTGGTAGACGCCCAACAGCCGTGCGTCACATAAAACTACAAATACAGAAGAAACTGAACATCTTTATCAGAATAGAGGATGTGAACTTAGAGCAGCAGAAGCTATCATTTCTGAAAATTGAGCGGGGGAAGGGGGGTGTCAGTTGATTCCCCAGCCCCCACCCAAACACGTGCCTGCAAAGAGCTGACACTTGTCTAACATTTCATTAACCTCTAATTGAACTCTGGTTCAGATAGATATAGGATATACAAGATGGAGTTCTATCTCTCACAATTCCCCCATTTTGAGAAATCTGTGAAATGTTACCGCCCAAAGGTACTGTCACGGTAGGTAAAATAAGGGAAGGAAACAGAACACGGCAAAGCAAACAAAACAACTGACTAGGCCCCAAAAGCTAGGGAACAAAGGGGTCACCTCCTAGCAATCCCAAAAACACTTTCACTATGCTGCTATCCCCATGTGCATATCTCGGTGGTAGACATCCACATGCCCACGTACCTAAGACTAAAACACACTGAACCAAACCCTAAGCTATAGGGAAGAGGGAAAGAGACACCCAGCTCCTTCAAACAACCAAAGGAGTTAGCGTCTCCCTAAAAGCTTAGTCAAAACAGACACAGAAGGAAAAAGGGAAAAGGACTTATCTAGAGATGAGCTGGAGCAGACGATACACCAAACTTCAGAGCTCACACAAGGCAGAACTATAACCTGCAAAGGCTATAGGGAGACAGAGGAATAAATAGCCTCACCAATTACCTAAAGAATAACACCTGGGAGGAGGTGGGAATCTGCTCAAACCCACTACAAAACAAACAGTCAGATCGAGTCACGTGCAGCAATTCTGACAGATCTCCTCAGAACACCCACAGGGCAGGGCGTGACAGGTACTTCAGAACAAGCTAACCTTATTCTGTCTTAAGGATTCCCTTCAGGGGGAACAGTACCACAGATACTCTCAATAATCTCAATATTGTTTCCCCTTCTTACAAACTTTATTAATAAACATATCTATGTCGGATTGGGGTATTATAAAGGTTGCAGGAGCAAACAATAACAGTGTGTCCAACTTGGAAAGCATGACACATTGCACCACATGTTCTCATTCCAGGGGGTAGAGCTATAATCAACTGGTGACCCTGATCTGTTTACCATGAGCCAGGGGTGCTCAGCCCATTCTGCAATGGGTAAGGGTACCTCCCTGTTTTTAGTTTGGACTTAACCTGCTTCATGCCTGTGAAAAAGATAGTAGAGCTGGCCAGTTCAGTCAATTCAGAAAAACTAAGGGGCACAGCGAAATAGGGTATACTGGCTGAACTCAAAGGACTGTGAGTACAGATCCAACAGTTTCTCAAATTTTTAATTTCAATAATTCCTGATGGTGCTGTATCAAAGCATTGTCCCATTCATCATTCAGTGGACGAGACACTGCTGACACGCTCAGGGTAAGAGCCACTGTCAGCAGAAGGACCTTCATCCTGTGGTTCCAAGACTTTCTTGCAGTGAGAAGCGTGTATCCAGTTGGGTTTTCCTTCAACCTTTACAGCGGTGTGGGTGTTCAACAGTACTTGAAAGGGACCGTTGAATCTTGGAACTAGTCCTTTTCTCACATGCCTTTTTCTCACCACCCAGTCTCCGGGCCGCAAGCTGTGAGTTCCTTCTACTGAGTTAGGTTCTGCAAGTGAAGCAAACACCTGTTTATGCTTGTGTTCTAGCCTTTTTGTGAGGGCCCGTATGTAACTGGTCAGACTGTCATTATTCATCTGCAGCTGCTGGGGAAAGTACAACCCTAACCTGGGGGCACTTCCAAACAGGATCTCAAATGGGGACAACCTTGTCCTCTTGTTTGGGGTAGTCCTTACTGAATATAGAGCCAGAGGTATGCACTCTGTCCAGGGCCTCTGGATCTCCCGCATGGCCTTTTATCCGTTCAAGCGCTCAACTCGGAAAGCTTGGATCACCCCTAATGCTTGCATAACCTACCTCATCACTTCAACTGCGAAATGAGAACCTGTATCTGACTCAATAACTTCAGGAACATCACACCTGCATATCAGTTCACTAACCAGTTTCTTTGCTGTATTCTTGGCATTTGCTTCAGCTATTGGGAAGGCTTCCGGCCAAACTGAAAAGAGATCAACACACACGAGAAAAAATTCTTACACTAATACCTTTGGTAGTTGTATATAGTCTTCACCACTTGACCAGAGTTATTCAGTGCACAGAGAAAACCCTGGAGCAATCCACCCTGTATTAACCACACTTACCATGGCACCTTTCGATAGGTGAGTGGGCCGTGGGCCTCCTGAGCCATAGCTGGGTACAGAAAGCGTGGTAGACAAATGTTGTCCTTGTTTTTCCATACTCCTTGGTCATCTTGCCTAGCCCCTTGTTTAGTCCACAGTTTTTTCTCTTCAAGTGGGGCCTATTCAAACAACTTAATTAAAATGTCTTTAGATATATCCACAGGCTTTAAGGCTCTTACCGGGGTGGCATCAGCATTTATTGGCTGGAGAGCAGCTTGTTTGACCGCCTTGTCAGCTCTGCCATTGCCTTTCGCCTCTAACGTGGTACACCTTGTGTGAGCCTTTACCTTTACAATAGCAACTTCTTCTGGCAACAGTAAAGAGTTCATCAGTTCAAGCACAGAGTCTTTGTTTTTAATGGGCTGACCTGCAGAGGTTAGAAAGTCTCTGGCCTGCCATATGGGTCCATAGTCATGTGCAATACCAAAACCATACCTTGAATCTGTATAGATGTTCACCTTCTTCCCCTCAGCCTATTTATTCGCCTCAGTGAGTGCCTTCAGCTCTGCCTCCTGCGCAGACATGTGCGGAGGTATTGGGGTCAGCAATGGCTACCTCATGTTGTGTGACCACTGCATATCCAGTGTGGAACCGGCCATCCTCTCCCATATTCCTGCTTCCATCTAAAAAACACTCAAAATCAGGGTTATCAAGAGGTTTTTCAAGAGAAAATCCAGAAGTTTCTTGTTGCATCAACTGTATACAATCATGAGGAGCATTTTCCGCTAAATCAGACAAAAGGCTACCTGTGCTACCCTCCCCCATTTCTGAATCTGTAATTGGTAACAAAGTAGCAGGATTCAGAGTAGTGCATCTTTTGAAAGAAATGAGGAGTGCACATTGGAGTCTAAGTTGTCTAGCCATAGAAATATGCTTTGGTTGCACCTGTGTGAGAATGCCCTGTATATCCTGAGGTGTTTTCACAACTGTATGTTTCCATTCCTCCCCCCCCCACACTTCCTGAAACTCAAACTGATTGCTAAAGAGGAAATTGCGGGTAAGGCGGTGCATGTGGGTGCTATCTATACACAGAAACTGCCATGGAAATTGTCTTTATGTATAGGGAATTTGTCCTTATACACATATACGTGTTGTCCTTTAGTGGGATATCTATATACTCAGGATAATTTTTTACTTGCTGTTACTAAAGTAGGGTTTACAGGGGCATACAGATAAGGGACGAGGACAGGGAACCCCTACCACCAAGGGGTGTTCTTGGGCTGAGGCATAGTAAGGGACACATAGGGATAGACAGGGATAATCAACCGTTTAATCTCTGACCCTTATGTTATGTTGCCCTGGAACATTCATCAATGATATCTTCATTATGCTGTTTGCTCACCCTTGGCCTTTTTGGGATACAATTCCCCTACAAATGTCAAACAACTAACACTGGGCTATATCCTCAAACCGTGAGTAACCCTGGAAGTATGATAAAACTATTTGTGGATCTGAGATAAAGTATTTCATTTTGTATCTATGTTGTTTTGACCCATGGGGTCTGAGCTTGATCTGAGCGAATATTTTTAAATTGATCACTAAAAGCTATTTTTTAGATTTATGAGAAGGTGTTCTGGAATATGCTGATTTATACTTCTCTGTACTTTATATGCTGCTGAGGCGGTTTGTGTGTTGACGAATTTATGGTAATTTAGTATGGCAGGCTTTCTAAAATGACCTATAAATACTGACAGTTGGTTGGAGGAGTAGGAGGAGGAGGTTTTTTTCAGAGCAGGAAGGCATACGTGAAAAGAGTGGTCATTTATCATTAAAGACAATATTTAAAGATCTGTATGATGATTACAAGGAAAATTTTAAATCTTGGTGGGAGACACGTACATTGGAGAATTATATTAAAAACAGAATCGTACCAAAGGGTCTGAGGATCCGACTAATCCCTGCCCTAAGATCTAGCTCCCCATGTTTATTGGAGAAATGGGAAAAAGAATGTATTGAGAGTTCGATAAGATTTATGAAAATATTATTAGAGGAGGAGAAAGAAATTCTCAGTAACACCTGTAGTAAGTTGAATAAACAAATAGAATTAGCACTAACATTGAAAGGTGACCCCGATTTTAATAGGAGAGAGGCCACTTTACAAACCTCGGTCGAACGCTATCAAACGCAGATAAAAGAAAGAAAACATAGACAGTTCATCACTGACCTGACTACGTTTAGGGAGAAAAAAGCGTTTGACTTCCTAAAAGAGAAGTCAGAAGAGAGAGGTATTGATGACTCCAGCACAGATATTGACTCCTCTGACACAGAGAGGCTCATAAGGGCTAAGGTATCTAATAGAGGACGAAATAGAGGTGGTTTTCAGCCTAGGGGAGGAAGAAGATGGCAAAGAAGTGGCAGGGGATATGCCTCCTCCTCATCGGATACTGTTGCTGCTGCTGGGGGGGGGACATCTGTGGTTTTTTTTTAGAAAGGATGGGAGGATCAAGTGGGTCCACCCTATCATCTGAGGGACAGAGTCTCAATACAAAAGGAGGACAAGCGCAAGTAGACGAAAAATGTATCATAAATCTCACTAATAGGACATTGACATTTGATGAATTACAGGTCCTCTCCAAAGGACTGTCATTTGTACCTACTGTGAATTTTGATACGTTCTCTTGGATTAAAGACTTAAGCCTTTTCATACTTAAATTGAAATGCCATAAGTTCTACAAAAATAATGATAGGGAAGAGTGTACTAAACTCGGTATACCAATGGACTGCCTCGAAGACGCGAGGATCCTAGTATCCCTAAGTAAAGGGCCAGCCCAAAAGGATGGTTTGGGCCCCTTCACGGACATACGTCCAAAAAGTAAAAAGATGCCCCCTTCCTCGGGATAATTCTGCAACTAAGGTTGGTGACTCAAGAGATAGAAAAAATACGTCCACATAGAGACCAGGAAATGATTCTGACGGGGGGAGAAAGGGAGGCCCTTAACGGACTGCAAAGGGATAACAGCATTATTATAAAGCCCTCAGACAAAGGGGGGAATATAGTAATGATGGATCATTCCCTTTATAGTGGGATGTGTGGCTCTCTCCTTTTTTTTTTTCAAACCCACTTTTCCTTTCCCCCCCACCTCTTCTCCCCCCCCAGCCCCCCACCCCAAACTATGATGCATGCGCCCCCGCCTCCCGCCGCTACCCCCCTAAAAATTAAGGGAAGGGAAGAGAGAAGTGTGGCTTCTCTCCTTAACGAAAAATGTGTGGCTCTCTCCTTAACGATATAAAATGTTATGACTGTCTACAGGGTGACCCCTCAGACATCTTTATAGAGGAACTAAACCGGATCCTTATCGGGGCCTTTGAAAACAATCTGATCTCCTCTGAAGAACTGAAATTTATGACCCCAAAAAATCCACAAAATCCATAAGGGAAGAGATCCACTAAAAGGAAGACCAAAACGTCAGTATTTACATAGATAAAGTTCTCAGACCTTTTGTCTCCTCACTGCCCTCTTATATCAGGGATACTACTGTTGACATATCTTCTAACATTTCCAGGTGTTTTGCTCTGGAGCTCAGACATGTAAATATTAGTCCATATCTCTTGTACTCCTTGCGGTTCTGTTTGGTGATGAATGGGCCAAAACAATCCATTGCGCTATTAAGAAATAGTGGTGATGGGTTTACACGATCTGCAGGTAGATCTGCCATTCTTTGTTCTTCTGTAGGTCTACGTGCCTTTCTGCAGACTACACATTTACTTATATACTTTGCTATAACTTTGCTTCCTTTCACAATCCAGTAGCCACCTTTCTCAAACAGCTTTGGGTAAAGCTTCTTCCTTGATGCAAGGATATGTTGTGGTAGTGATCAATAATCAATCTTGTGAAGGTAGAGTTTTTGGGTAGAATTGCTGGATGCTTCACTCTGCTAGGTAACGATGCATTTTCCAGTCTCCCTCCCACCTTCAGTATACCATTCTGCAGAACAAGATTAAGCTTGTACAATAGGTGGTTGTTTGGAAGCCTTTTAAGTTCTTGACTAAGTCTCTTCAACTCTTCACTGTAGAATCTCTGTTGAATGAGTCTTATGACTGTTCTTTCAGCTTTCAGTCTTTCCTCTAAATTCAACAATTCTTTCTTTCTGATTACCTTTGCCAAACGTTGAATTTGAGCTACTATGTTTATGACTGTATTCCATTTTGAACATCTGTCTAGTCTTTCAAGTATGTCATCTTGACACTTGGCAGCGGTGCTCAATGTTTGTACAACTTTTATTTCTGGATCACCCATAGACAATTCTGTGTAACCTTTACTGGGCGTGATTTCCTTTTCCCAAAGGAACTCTGGACCGGTGAACCAGTTAGAATTTTTCAATTCTGTTACATTCAGGCCTCTTGAAGCATGAATTTTCTCAACTCTGTTGGCAACAAAGATATGGAATCTTTGTTGTTTATGTATCCGAGGACAATTTGTGAGTCTGTCCAAAAATATTCTTCATCTATTTTTAAATTCCAATTCTTCTCTCAGAAACTTGCTTACTGATGCTGAAACTACGGCTGCTGTCAGTTCAAGTCTTGGTATTGTCTGAATACTGATAGGTGCAACTCTGGCCTTACCCATAACCAGGGCACAGTGTATCTTTTCTTCTCCTATCACTCTGATGTAGAAGTGTGGCTTCTCTCCTTAACGAAAAATGTGTGGCTCTCTCCTTAACGATATAAAATGTTATGACTGTCTACAGGGTGACCCCTCAGACATCTTTATAGAGGAACTAAACCGGATCCTTATCGGGGCCTTTGAAAACAATCTGATCTCCTCTGAAGAACTGAAATTTATGACCCCAAAAAATCCACAAAATCCATAAGGGAAGAGATCCACTAAAAGGAAGACCAAAACGTCAGTATTTACATAGATAAAGTTCTCAGACCTTTTGTCTCCTCACTGCCCTCTTATATCAGGGATACTACTGATTTACTGTTAAAGATACAGGATACTGCTGTAGAGGAGAGCACCTTCTTGGCCTCCATAGATGTTGAAGCTCTCTACAGCAGTATACCACACGAATGGGGAATGAAAGCAGTGCTTTCCTTCCTAGAAAACAGGGGCATACACTGCAGGGCTCATAACTCCTTCATTCTATTCCTCCTTAGATTTGTCCTGACCCATAATTTCTTTTTATTTAAAAACGTGTTCTACCACCAGCTCAGGGGCACCGCGATGAGTAGCCCTTGTGCACCGACCTACGCAAATTTGCTCCTGGGCTGGTGGGGAGGACCGGCTGGTCTCTAGTGACGTGGAGGAACCCTGGACCACCCACATTATCTTCTGGGGAAGATATATCGATGATATCTTTTTATTGCGGGATGGTCCGGAGGTGTCCTTCAGGCCATTTGTTACATCTTTGAATTAGAACCACATTGGACTACGGTTTACATGTGAGATCAGCAACAAAGAAATCTCTTTCTTGGATATAAGAATTTCAAAGAGGAGGGTGTTCTATGTACAGAAACCTTCAGGAAACCCACGGCCACTAACATCCTTTTACACTGGGATCGTTTTTACCCCAGTCCGGTGAAAAAAGGTATCCCAAAGGACCAATATATTTGGGTTAAAAGAAACTGTACGGACACACCCACCTTTGTGACACAATCTAGGGATCTTAGGAACAGATTTCTGAGGAGAGGATACCCTGATGAGACACTCAAAAAAGCTTTCAAACACTCCATGACTACGGAAAGGAATCAATTTCTGAGGCCCCAAAAGAAAAATCCACAAGATAGAATAGTAAGAGTGATCGGGACATTTGATAACGCCCACGAGAGAGTATTTGAAATTCTCAGGAGGTACTGGGGTATCTTACAAACCGATAGGGACCTGATCGATATACTTCCATCTTTTAGAGCTTTCTTCAATTTATTCTTTGCTCCGACAAAATTAGATCCTTGGTCAGATCTAAGCCTTCTGACGGTACCTTTAATGGCTATGAAACATCTTAAGGCGTTGATAAATGAGTCAGTTGACATATCTTCTAACATTTCCAGGTGTTTTGCTCTGGAGCTCAGACATGTAAATATTAGTCCATATCTCTTGTACTCCTTGCGGTTCTGTTTGGTGATGAATGGGCCAAAACAATCCATTCCGCTATTAAGAAATAGTGGTGATGGGTTTACACGATCTGCAGGTAGATCTGCCATTCTTTGTTCTTCTGTAGGTCTACGTGCCTTTCTGCAGACTACACATTTACTTATATACTTTGCTATAACTTTGCTTCCTTTCACAATCCAGTAGCCACCTTTCTCAAACAGCTTTGGGTAAAGCTTCTTCCTTGATGCAAGGATATGTTGTGGTAGTGATCAATAATCAATCTTGTGAAGGTAGAGTTTTTGGGTAGAATTGCTGGATGCTTCACTCTGCTAGGTAACGATGCATTTTCCAGTCTCCCTCCCACCTTCAGTATACCATTCTGCAGAACAAGATTAAGCTTGTACAATAGGTGGTTGTTTGGAAGCCTTTTAAGTTCTTGACTAAGTCTCTTCAACTCTTCACTGTAGAATCTCTGTTGAATGAGTCTTATGACTGTTCTTTCAGCTTTCAGTCTTTCCTCTAAATTCAACAATTCTTTCTTTCTGATTACCTTTGCCAAACGTTGAATTTGAGCTACTATGTTTATGACTGTATTCCATTTTGAACATCTGTCTAGTCTTTCAAGTATGTCATCTTGACACTTGGCAGCGGTGCTCAATGTTTGTACAACTTTTATTTCTGGATCACCCATAGACAATTCTGTGTAACCTTTACTGGGCGTGATTTCCTTTTCCCAAAGGAACTCTGGACCGGTGAACCAGTTAGAATTTTTCAATTCTGTTACATTCAGGCCTCTTGAAGCATGAATTTTCTCAACTCTGTTGGCAACAAAGATATGGAATCTTTGTTGTTTATGTATCCGAGGACAATTTGTGAGTCTGTCCAAAAATATTCTTCATCTATTTTTAAATTCCAATTCTTCTCTCAGAAACTTGCTTACTGATGCTGAAACTACGGCTGCTGTCAGTTCAAGTCTTGGTATTGTCTGAATACTGATAGGTGCAACTCTGGCCTTACCCATAACCAGGGCACAGTGTATCTTTTCTTCTCCTATCACTCTGATGTAGAAGCACTGACCATAACCATAACTACTGGCATCTGAAAAATTATGAAGTTTTATTTTCTTGTACTTTCCGAAATCATGAGGTACAAAACATCTGGGTATCCGAACTCCTCTCAAGTTTTGCAAGTCTCTTATCCAACTCTCCCACCTTGGCCTTAAATTTTCAGGTATGGGCTCATCCGATCCCAACTTCTGTCTGCATAATTCTTGCAGTATTTCTTTTGCTCTGAGGATTACTGGGGCCAAGAATCCCAATGGATCAAATATAGAAGCCACTACGGAAAGAATGGATTGTCTAGTTGCAACTTTCTCTTTAGAAGATACTTCAAAAAGAACTTGTCGTTCTCTACATTCCATCCCAATCCAAGTACGTTCTGAACTGGAAGATGATCATAATTGAGATCTACATTCTTCATTGTTGCTGCAAGTTCAGTCACTGATGGATTCCAGTACCTCTCTGTTGTTTGAGATGAATTTGTGAAGGCGCAGGTTTCCTCTTGGCCATAACTCTTGGCTTTGTTTCACTAGTTTGAATGCAGATTCTGTGGACTTTAGACTTATAAGACTATGATCTATATAAAAGTTTTTCTTCATAAAATTTGCTGCTGATGGGCAATCCTTTTCATTCTGATTAGCTAGGTACAGGGGCGTACATAGAAATCACTGGGCCCCATAGCAAGAATCTAAATTGGGCCCCCTAACCCCGCCCACTACCCGCCCCTGGCCCATCCCACCTTTTGTCATGGCTCCTCCCCTGCCACAACCTCATTTGCTAATAAAGAAATGTACGCATGACCTACTGAAACCGTTAGGGAAAAATCTTTTTCATTTTTTTTTTTTATTAACCAACTTTGTTACAGTAATTTAAAAAAATGTATACGTATTTTCCAATAAGGATTTATTCTGTGAAATAAAACAGAAATCAAATATTATAGATAAGGGTACTTTCACAGTAGCGTTAAAGTTTTCCGGAATTGAGATCCCTCATAGGGACTCAAAAGCGGGAAAAAAATGCTTCAGTTTTGTTCCCATTCATTGTCAATGGGGACAAAACTGAACAGAATGGAGCGCTCCAAAATAAATTTCATTCCATTTAGTTGTGCTCCTATACCGGAGAGCAAACCGCAACATTGACTTTCAATGGAGTTAATGACGGATCCGTTATGGCTATGTTAAAGATAATACAACCGGATACGTTCAAACTGATGCAGACAGTTGTATTATCAGTAACGGAAGCGTTTTTGCTGAACCCTGCCGGATCCAGAAAAAACGCTAGTGTGAAAGTAGGCTAAGCTACTAAAAAAAAAATATATATATAAAAATTATTAACTTACTTTGAAGGTGACATGGTTCTGCATCTAAAAGTCCAAGTCAAAAGAAGTAGCATGGCAGGGATCATAACTATAAAAAGAGTTATGGGGGTCAGAATATGGTGATGTAAAAAAGTTTTAATTACGGTAATTTTTACACTTTTTAAAAAAAATTCTACCCCATTTGTAATTTTTTTGCCCGCTTCCCACTAGCAGGCCGTGTCAGAAATGAGCCTCCCTAGCATCACCCGCAATGATAGGGAGGCTGGTTCCCATCGTGGCCTGCTATTGGCTGCCCCCCATGTCGGCGAATGTTTTAATCTGCGTGACGGGAGGGGTTGGCAGGGGGGCATTATAGGGATTGGATAACCCCTTTAACTCCGTGCTGCCTATGCTAAGTGTACACATAGCCACCAATCATATTCCCCCGCCCCCCAAAGGTGACTTCTGTGCTGGGGGGAAATATGATTGGTGGCTATGTGCATACTCAGCATCAGCGAGTTAAAGGGGTTATCCAATCCCTAAAATGCCCCCCAAAATGCCCAGGGTGGGGGTGAGGAGTAGCAGGAAAGCACACTGCCCTCCTGAGTCCTTTATAAGCTTACAGACGCCCCCCCCCCCCTCAAAAAAAAAACAAAAAAAAAAAACACTGCTTGCTGCTGCCCTCCCCCATCAAGACTGCTGACTTCTTACTGTGGCAGTGGCACACTACAGACAACAGTGTGTTTTGTCTGTGTTCACTCACTGTGTGGACTCCAGAGCGGTGCTTTAGTCTGGGCGGCCGGGGGGGGCGGCGTGGTGAAGGGGGGCTGATGACAAGACTTGGGGCAGACGTGAGTGCACAGGACGCTACTCTGGTGCGCGCCTCTGTATGTGTGCCTGCTCCTGCAGCCTTCCAGCGATACACTGGCCAATCAGCAGCAGCCTCTCTGCGCTGCTAAATACTGATTGGCCAGTGTGTAATTATGCAGCAGAGCGGCCGGACGCAGTGCCTGGCAGGGAGGGAGCCCGGATCACGGAGGTTAGAAATGGAGCAGGGGGAGGAGGGAGGAGGGGGGCCCGAGGGAGAAAACAAGTGGGCGGGGCACAGGCCGCCTCAATGCCTGTAGTGTATTAATAAACTGTCTGTGCAGAGACATAGGGGGCGGGGCCTTCCATGTGCTCCGGGCCCCCTGTGCCGCGGGCCCCATAGCAACGGCGTGGTCTGCCTCTATGGGCGGTACGCCACTGGCTAGGTACTTCATACCATAATTGGCGCAACCTGGAGATGATGCTGCTCCAAACAAGTGTACTTTCATTCTGTATTCTGCTGGCTCTGTATCTGTATCTCCATCCTCCCACCATAGAAACCTCAGGAAGTCTCTATCTTCATTTTTCACATGAAACTGGTGGAACATCTTTACAACGTCACACATGACCGCTACGGGATACTTTCTGAATCTACAGAGTACTCCAGGCAGAGTGTTTGTAAGATCTGGTCCTTTTAGTAGATGATCATTCAATGCAACACCATTGTACTTTGCTGAGCAATCAAATATTACTTTAATCTTATCTGGTTTCTTTGAGTGGTAGACACCTTGATATGGGATGTACAACACTTCTTCTTTAGGTTTGTTATTAACTTTCTCTGGTTGTCCTTCTTCAAGGATGCCTTCCATGAATTTCAAAAATTCATGCTTGAATTTGGGATATCTTGTCACGACTGTGACTGATCCAGACAGGTCTGGGAGGAGAAGGTCGCAGCGACTTGCTACTCGCGATAGCTTGTGAGTTTGCTCCGTGGTTCAGGGTATGTCATCTGGGTTTTGCCTTGTGAACCTTTTTGTCCTGACTGGGAGTTTGTAGGCATCTTTCTCAGGTGAGTCCTGTCTGCCACTCCCAGCTACTATATTAGTTTCACTTTCACTTGCAGTCATTGCCAGATATAGTCCTTACTTCCAGTTCTATTCTGGCCTTTGAAGGAGATCGTTTGATGGTGTTGCTGTGGAGCTCTTGTCCGGCGTGGACTGTCGTGATTGGGATCGCCTTCTCTGCTCGTGACTGGATAAGTCTATCTTTGATATAGTTTGTTTGTTGCTGTCTTCCCCTGCTGTTCTCCTAGACATGAGTGATGGTGACTAGTGCTCCCATCGGCCTTTCCCCACTCTAGGCTTTTTAGGGTGACTGAGGGTTTAGGCATCCTGCTCGCCGCACGGGTTCACACCCCGTCTAGGGTATCAGGGCAGACAGGTGCCAGCTTAGGGTTAGTCAGGGGTGGCCATACTATTTCCATCCGTAGATAAGGGTCCCCCTTCCCCTCCGTCTGGTGCGACACGACTGCTGCTGGGGTAGCGGTCGTGACATCTCTTCCCATTTTAGTCTTCAAACATTTCAATCTTGCTAGGGCAAGATTTCTGTTATTTGGCAGATGAGCTCGTTCTCTAAAAGGTAAGGGCATTTCAAGATGACCTTGTTGATTTTGTTGAATATTTTCTTCTAGAGTGTGTACGAACTTTATGTCTTTTTGGGATACACTCTTTTCCTTAGAACTTATACCTGCAAAGTCGGATTCAAGGATCTTGATTACTTTCGCTGGACTTACAGTTGGTAACTCTTGGACAGATATTCGATGACATAATCCTGTCACCTGTCTTGAGTTTGCGATCTGCTGTTTTCCTCCAACAACACCCCATCCTAGATCAGTTTGAACAGCATAGGGTTCACCTTTTCCTCCTGTGATTACCTTTCGTGGTATCAAGGCTTCGGGACAATCGTAGCCTATCAACAGTCCAACTCCAAACTCCTTCAGCAGGGACAGTTCAGGAGAAACGACAGATAGGTGCTCCCATTCATTGGCTGTTTCACAGGTAGGTATTCGATCTCGATCTAGAGGTATATCGTCTTTTGTATAAGCTGGAGGTAGATCTAATGTGCAGTTTGAATGAAGTCTTCTAACTCTCAGTCCTTTGACCCTTTGACTGTTCACTAATGTGTCTCTCCCCGTCATTGTGGTGAGTTTGAGCGTCACTCGTTCTGTAGCCACTTGTAATTTCTTGCAGATTTCTTGATCAATGAAGGTGACGTCACTCTGGGCATCCAGTAGCGCATAGGCGTATACCTTCTTGTTCCTCCTTTTAGGATTTAAAATGCACACTGGGGGTATACACGCTGACGCAAAATTATGCAATGACTGGGTCAGGTGTAGATGATAGTCTATGTTTTGTAGTTGTTCGTGACGCCAATTGCAGCGTGCGCAGGGTACTATCACAGGACCCTCCTAAGGTGCTATAACGCACGTTCCAGGTTAGGAATGCCATAGTGGTGTAATGGTCTATAATGTCTCTGTATGGTGGTGATAATGGTGTCAACGGTGTCTCCTACCTGGGCACAGCTGGACTCCTGCCTCCTGGCTCACTTGCAATAAATTAAGTGTAGTGAAAGTAGGAGTAATAGAGGGATTTTGCAGCAGAAATTGATGTCCAGACCTTTAGGTGAAATTCAAACTTGTCTTTACTGAAGATAACTTTCATCCATCATGGTTGGCAGGAATGAATCTTCTGCTCTATAAATCTGGAGCTTGCAGGAAAGGACGTCTGCTTAGTACCTCTGAAACCTCAGGAGTTTGGCTTCTGCACTTTCTTACTATCTTCTGCTTTATGGGGACAGACTAGCTGAGGAAGAATATGGCTTCTCCTGGGTCTCTGTACTTTATTCACAGATAGGCTCACAGGGAATGCTGTCGTCCTGGAACTCTGGAGTTTGTCTGCTGTCTTGTCATCCAGCTGAGGCTGCAGGGCTCAGGCTGGGGGTTGTGATCAATGTCTCAGCCGAGACAAGATCCTGGCTTTGTTCCCTATATCGGAGAGCTCCTAACACACACACCCTACCCCTAGCAGGGGGTGGGCTACACTACTCTCTAACTTCCTTCTCCACCCAGGGACCATTCCAGCTTAGATATACTAAACTGTAACTAGCTCCTTACCAATGCATTGCTGCCACCTGCTGGTGAACATGGAAAATTACAAGGAGATTTACATTCAACATAGTTTTAAATGCACAGTTGTGAAGACATGAGCAAAATCATATCAGATGACAATGTAAAGGCTCTTAACAGATAGTAGGGAGGTAGAGGCATGTAGTAACACAACTCTGGGGTGTTACACTCTCTAAAGGCTCTTTGTACTAAGAATGGATGACCATATCTTGCATTAAATTTTTCCCAAGCTTGCTTGTAGGCTTATTAGTTTTTTCTATAAAAGTTACCTTCAAGAACTTCCTTGGCTTCTCCACCAACTTTTCTCAAAAGGTAGAATAACTTGTCAACTGGACTGAAGCAATGATGCTCAATTATCATCTCAAAACGTGCCTTCCACTCTATGAACTTCAGTACGTCTCCTGAAAATACAGTAGGGTCCGGAACGGGAAGTCTAGCTAGGACTGTTCTCTGTGGTCTTGCTGGGGCAATGGTTGTAACATTTTCCTGAGCATTGCCATGGAATCTAGGAATAGAATCATCCGGTTCTATTTTCTCACTTACTTCTGAATTAAATGAGTCCTTTTCTTCATCTTTTCCATTAGAGATAGAGGGTAAATCCACACACCTTTTTCCTAACACTGGACTAGGCAACTCTTTGTCTTTCTGAGCAGGGATGGAAGGATAATGACTTATTTCCTCACTAAGTGCTGGAGATTTCCTTCCATTCTCCTGGGAGTATGTAGGAAAGTAGGAGTCTGCTTCTTCACCTAGTACAGATTTGGACCTATGACTACTCTGATTCATATCCTCTTCGTGTACTCTAAGTCTGGCTTCTATGATCTTAACTTCTTTTTGCCTTTCCAGACTTTTCAATTCAGCTTCCATTTGATGGCGCTGTGCCTCCATTTAAGCTTCCATCTGATGGCACTGTGCCTCCATTTCAGCTTACATCTGATGGGGTTGTGCATCCTTTTCAGCCATAAGTTGGCACTGAGCCTCGATGGCAGCTTCCATTTAAATTTCTGCTCTCTTGACAGCAAGTTGTTCAGCTAATTCCTTTATTTTGGCTGAAGTATTTGAGGACTCTGATATATGGGTGGCACTTCTGCAAAGGAAGTCACACTTGAGATTGTGGTACCACCTAAGGACCTAGCAAAGCTCATTCATTCTACTTCTTGCTTTAACTTCATCATAGTTTTCTGCAGATGATATTTCTCTCATGAGCTTTACCAAATCTTTAGTGACCGCTGTACATGTGTCCATGTTCCTTACAATATCCTGGGAAGGTGTCGTAAATGACGGCAGGTTGACATATGCTGCCATAATCTCTGATTCAGATTCTTCTATCGTCTCTACCATATCACTCAAGTTCCCTTTTATACTTTTAGCTTTTTACAAACGACTTTAATGTATAATTTACATTTTCATACATTCTGGCGAACTTTTTTCCTTTCAGTGCTGCTTCTTGCTCCAAATTTTCCAGCATCTTTGGGGTTGGTTTTCTGGCACGTGATGAACGTCTTAGTTCATCTGCTTGGGCTATATTTGTTTGAGGCAAGACTAATGCTATATCAGACTTTTCTACCTCAGACAGGTTCACTTGCTCTTCAACTTCTACATCTATCTATCTTTGCATCCTCTAACAGTGGCATGGTAATACTAGGCTCAGACATTTGCAATTTTGCACATGCAATACTGACAATCGCAGAAATAAATGATTTTCACTTTAAATACAACAGCGATAAATGCAGGCAATAAATGACTTTCACTTCAAATGCTTTAGAGTCCGTGTACTACAAACTGTCCTTTGTTTTTATTTAAAGTCTCTTATTTCTGAACACAAAAAATGTCTCTTTATGCCAAAGCCTATATGCAATGATAAGTAATAAAAGTAAAGCTCTCACCTTATTCTGAAGAGCAGGAACAAAGGTCAATCTTAAGTGAGATGATTATTTTCTTGATATCATGCGATGCTTGCGCTGACTTGCGCTGACTTGCGATGCTCTGTGCAGACTAGAGATGCTTTGTGCAGTCTTGCGATTCTTTGTGCTGACTTGTGATGCGCTGGCATTGATACGCTGCTGCAGACTTTGGGCCTAGTGGTGGGAAACTAGCTGGCTGCAGCACGTGGTCTCTCCGTGGATAGAGGTGCAGACACTCTAGCTCTGGAGTTTGGCCTCCCACCATTTGTCTCTTTCTCTCTGTAGGGATCGCAGGAGGGTTGGGGCTCTTTCTCTGACTATTTTCCCTTTGCCGTTCTGCCACCTTAAGAGTCAGCTGCAGTTTGACTAATGTACAAGTTCTATGGCCTTTATGGTAGCTCCCCTGAGATGTCTTTGCTTGCTCACTCAGGTAACAGTTGCTGCACGACGGTATATGCTGGCGTTTCGCTGCTCTAATGCGCTCTTTACTGTGCAAGTTGAGGAGCGCTATCACTTCGCCCTCTTAGGGTAATAGTTCCACTGCCATAGGCGCACTATGAAGTGCCTTTTGCGCTGTGACATTAGAAGAATTTTGGTATCTCTGACCTTTTAGTCTAACCAGACTGTCTATTACTCTGTAATTCCTCTAGCGCCGTTCTATGGAAACAGTAGGTTTAAAGAGCACACCAAATGCTTCAAATAACTTCTTTATTAACTTTAACTTTTCTTCATATATAACACTGCCGCCACCGCAGCAGATAGTCCATGTACAAAACATGTGTTGAAAAGATATTACAAAATGGCGGTATGCATAAGATGGTGGTTCAACTGTTCAATCTGTCATTCAACTTAAAATGTTGGATTTATTTCTCTCTTCAGTATCTGTACTGTCACTTTAAGTTATTTAAGCACTTTATGATCTCTCTGAGAGGTATATCTGATATTTAACTAATAGTTCTACTTGCCGTATACAGTTAGCACTGACTATTTTCAGATTGGTTGAGTATGATCTGGTATGGTTGTATGCAATTTGGATTGCAATATGGAATTTGAATTTGGATTGTGAACCTTGTAGTTTGCAATTGGATGCCATATGCAATTGTATGCTTGCAATTTGGTGGAACTGTAAGTAAACACATATATAACTGGTTCAGTATACAGTTCTGATCACAATACTAACAATATGAACATTATATAACTTTTCTAAATACCTATTTTGGCCTCTTGTTCCCATAAAACTAGACTCTGACTGGAACTGTGTGTCTGTTCAGGTCCTCTCTCTGGTGAGTAATGACTCTAGCAGCTCCTGCTATGGAAATTCCCAGACAGGCTGCATGTGAGGCTGTCTGTGATTGGTGAAAACTTGCTGTGTGAGAAGCTGTCTGTGAATGGTCTAGATTTCTGCCCAGCAACAACAGATTAACACTATGCTTTCTGTTGTTTCTGCTGTGTCACTGAGCTTACCTTACACTACAATATGAATTTTAAAGGCATACTATCTTTTTCTGCTTCTGTGAACACAAAACATAACAGTTATATGACATCCAAAACATGATGTCACAGTAAATAACTATGCTATTGTCTCTAACACATAAACATAGGAACTGTATTAAGGTTATTGGCAGGTCCAGCTACATAAACATATAAGTTATACTAGCAACCTAAGACAGGTATTAGCTGGCCATCTACACGGCTGTCGATGGGTTGGATCCAAGAATGATCTCATATCCGTAGTGACCAACACATCTTCAAACCGCCCTCTTCTTGCAGGCACGGTAGGATTGGTACCCGCACCTGTTTCGCTGTGGGTGGAAATTCCTCTGCCAGCAACCACAACAGCAGAATGCAGCATCTCTCGCAGCAAGGCCTGGAAATGCTGCATTCTGCCAGCACTCTTTGATGCTGGTAGCATGTCCACCATTTTGTGTTTGTACCGGGGGTCTAAGTACATTGACACCTAGTAGTGGTCCTTGCGCTTTATGATTTTTATACAGGGGTCCCTCTGCAGACACTGGAACATGAAGGCCCCCATTTGCACTAAATAGGAAGCGTTGGAGCGCCCTGGCTCCTGCTCATCGCCTAAGAGAATGTCGTCCTCAGTCTCCTCCCCCCAGCCACGGACAACACCATGGATCCCCGAAAAGTTTGAAGTCCTTTTCAAAGCCTGCTCTTCTTGCTCCTCCTCCTCCCCCCAGCCACCATCCTCCTCTTCAGACTTCTGCTGACTTGTCTCAGATGGAGTAGCCCCCCCGGGAATTCATTCAGCATTGCGACTTCCCTTATCTTCCTGCTCCTTCTGCTCAACGGCTTAATCAATGACATGACGCAATGCAAACTCCAGAAAGAAGGCGTAAGGTACGATGTCACTGATGGTGCCCTGGCTGCGACTGACCAGTTTGGTGATCTCATCAAACAGCCGCAGAAGTCTTCATGTGTCGCGCATGAGCAGCCACTGGCGCAGTGAAAAGAAACCAAGCTCCCCAGAACCTGTCCTGCTGCAGAGTTCGTGCAGGTAGTCGTTAAGCAGCCTATCAAGCATATACAAGGTGGAGTTCCAGCGCGTCGGGCTGTCACAAACCAGACGTCTGACGGGCAAGTGGTGTCAACGCTGAATGTCAGCAAGGCGAGCCATGGCCGTGTAAGATCTTCTAAAATGGCCAGAGATTTTCCTGGCCTGCCGCAATACATCCTGGTCTGAACCCCGGGGTATGTGGCAACTAATCGCTGCACGACTAAGTTCAAGACGTGTGCCATGCACGGCACGTGTGTCATTTTGCCCTGTTTCAGCGCACTCAGCAGATTGGCACCGTTGTCGCACACCACTTTACCAACTGTCAAATTGAGCGGGGTTAGCCTCTGACCGCAGAGCTGAAAGCAGTGAGGGACTGGTGTGGCTCTTGGCTTCCAGGCACAACATCCGCAGCACAGCATGGCAGCGTCTCACCAGGGATGTTGAATAGGTTCTGGGGAGCTTGGGGGCCTTAGCAGAAGAGGCGGTAGCATTGGAAAAGGAGGAGTCAGCCGAGGAGGAGATGGAGGATGAGTAGGAGGAGGAGAAGAAGAGGCAGTGTCGCGCCCGGGGGGGGGGCGGGGGGGAAGCGGTCCACCCAAGGTGCCGGGCCCAGAAGCAATGAGTGCTTCCATCAATACAGAAGGAAGCGCTCATTGCTGGAGCGCTGCCACCCACATACTGCGGCGGGGCACTGGAACGCATAGTTACCTGCCCCGCCGCCGATCACCGCCATAGGCTTTAGGACTTGTAGGCCTGAGGCCTATGCAGTAGTGGAATCCCGGCGCAGGCGGGAAGCAGCAGCACAGTGAAGTGTGTGCGCCTTCCACTGCGAGCAAGCGCCTGGACATAGGTGAGTATTTAGCTTTTATTTATTTTATGTGCCAACTTTAGGGGGCACGGAGGGGCAGACACAGGAGAACATGTGGGAGAAAAATATTATGGTGGGATACTGTGTGGGGGCAAAATATTATGGGAGGGATTACTATGTGGGGGCAATAATTATGGGAGGGGTTACTATGTAGGGGGACAAATTACTATATGGGGCAATGTAGGTGAAACTACTGTGTCGGCCAAATTACTATATGAAGAAGTGTGGGGGGAATTACTATATTTGGGCAAAGTGGGGAAAATTACTGTGTGGGGGACACTACTGTGTGGGGGAAACTACTGTGTGGGGGAAACTACTGTGTGGGGGACACTACTGTATGGGGGTAGTGTGGGGGAAATTACTGTGTGGGGGACACTACTGTGTGGGGGAAACTACTGTATGGGGGAAACTACTGTGTGGGGGAAACTACTGTGTGGGGGACACTACTGTATGGGGGTAGTGTGGGGAAAATTACTGTGTGGGGGACACTACTGTGTGGGGGAAACTACTGTATGGGGGAAACTACTGTGTGGGGGACACTACTGTATGGGGCAGTGTGGGGAAAATTACTATATGGGGACAGTGTGGGGGAAATTACTATATGGGGAAGTGTGGGGGAAATTACTGTATGGGGTAGTGTGGGGGAAATTACTGTGTGGGGGACAATACTCTATGGGGGCAGTGTGGGGGAAACTACTGTGGGGGGCAGTGTGGGGGAAATTATTGTGAGGGGGCAGTGTGGGGGAAATTACTGTAGGGGGCAGTGTGGGGGAAATTACTGTGAGGGGGCAGTGTGGGGGAAATTACTGGAGGGGGCAGTGTGGGGGAAATTACTGTGGTGGTGAAGTGTGGGGAAAATACTGTGTGGGGGCACTATTGGGGAGGCACTGTAGTGGCAATTCTATTATTTCTGGGGATACTATACAGGGATTATTACCTGGAGCACAAAATAGGGTGTTATTATTACTGGGGGAACTCTAGGGGACATTATAACTGCTGTGGACACTATTGGGACATTTGGGGTAATTTATCAAACTGGTGTAAAGTAGAACTGGCTTAGTTTCCCATAGCAGCCAATCAGGCTCCACCTTTCATATTTGACAGCTTTTTTGGAAATGCAGTTCTCCTTTACACCAGTTTGATAAATGACCCCAATTATGTCTACTGGGGTCACAATTTTTTAAACAGTATAGTAACTGGGGCATTGGGGGGCACAATGGGCACAGTATTGGGGATGACAGCAGGCTGACACTGTGGGGACACCAGTTGGGAGGTTGATGGAAAAATTGAGAAATCTAACGTGTCTGTGTTACAAACTCTGTAGAGACGAGATGCGTCTAACGGTCTAACAGAGAAGAGGAAATAGAAGGTCTACATGACAGGAGATGTCCCTGGGTGTAAGAGGTATGTGGTCAAGTATTAGGGGGATAGGTGCGAAAGAAAGGACCTGCCCCGGGTGCCAAACACCCTAGGCATGCCACTGCTTGGCGGTAACACCAAATCCACATGGGAGCCACGGGTTACATGCTTGACGGCCATCAGAAGGTTCACTCAGTGGGCAGTAAAAGTTATGTACCTTCCCTACCTGTGTTTCCTAGACCACATGTCTGTGGTCAAATGTATCTTGGCACCGACACTGTGTGCCAGAGATATATTCACTTGCCGCTGAACGTGGCCATATAGCTCTGGAATGCCCTTCTGGGAGAAATATATCCTTCCGGGGGCCTTCCATTGCGGTGTGCCAATGGCCACAAATTTTCTAAAGGCCTCCAAGTGCACCAGTTTATATGGCAGTAGTTGGCGGGCGAGCAGTTCCGACAAGCCAGCGGTCAGCCGTTGGGCAAGAGGGTTATCCGGCGTCATCATCTTTTTACGCTCAAACATTTGGGCCACGGAAGCCTGCCTTATGCCAGATGAATACGACGATGGCACAGTGGAAGGTGGAGTGGAGGACAAATGGGAGGAGAGAGAAGAAGGAGAAGAGGCAGGACGTGGAGCGCCGGGAGTGTGGCTTTGTGGGTTATGACAGCGTTGCTCCCACTGGGCTCGGTGATGGGAGGCCAGGTGCTTACCGCGACTTATGCGTTGACAGCACAGGCTGCAGATGGCAACACTATTGTCAGCAGCTGACACGTAGAGATGTCCCGAACTATTTGCCGGCGAACATCACTTGTTCGCGTTCGCCGCGGCGGGCGAACATATGCGATGTTCGGTCCGCCCCCTATACGTCATCATTGAGCAATCTTTGACCCTGTACCTCACAGTCAGCAGACACATTCCAGCCAATCAGCAGCATACCCTCCCTCCCAGACCCTACCACCTCCTATCAAAAAGCAAGGACAGCATCCATCTTAGATTCATTCGGAAGCTGCAGTGTTAGTGAGAGGAGGGAAAGTGCAGCTGCTGCTGATTTAATAGGGAAATCGATAGTTAGGCCAGTGTATTCAGTGTCCACTCCAGTCCTCAAAGACTCATCTGATCTGCTGTAAGGACAGCGTCCTGACAGCACAAAAAAAAAGCCCTTTTTAGGGCTCGTACATCAGTCTGCTTTTTTTTATTTTTTTTCTCTGTAACATAATTGCAGTTGCCTGCAAGCGTGTGTGTCAGGCCTTCAGTGTGTACTGTGCCTACTACTGCCAGTGCCCAGTGCCACCACTCATATCTGGTGTCACAGTAGCTTGCATTTAAAAAAATAAATAAAATTTCACTGTAATCTAATTGCAGTTGCCTGCAAGCGTGTGTGTCAGGCCTACAGAGTGTACTGTGCCCACTACTGCCAGTGCCCAGTGCCACCACTCATATCTGGTGTCACAGTAGCTTGCATTTAAAAAAAATATATAATATTTTCACTGTAATCTAATTGCAGTTGCCTGCAAGCGTGTGTGTCAGGCCTACAGAGTGTACTGTGCCCACTACTGCCAGTGCCCAGTGCCACCACTCATATCTGATGTCACAGTAGCTTGCATTTAAAAAACAACAACATTTTTTTCACTGTAATCTAATTGCAGTTGCCTGCAAGGGTGTGTGTCAGGCCCACAGCGTGTACTGTGCCCACTACTGCCAGTGCCCAGTGCCACCACTCATATCTGGTGTCACAGTAGCTTGCATTTAAAAAACAACAACAATTTTTTCACTGTAATCTAATTGCAGTTGCCTGCCAGCGTGTGTGTCAGGCCCACAGCGTGTACTGTGCCCAGTTGCACCACTCATATCTGGTGTCACAGTAGCTTGCACGCATAGTACAACTAATCGGAAAAAAAATGACAGGCAGAGGCAGGCCACCCCACAGGGGCCGTCATGGTCGTGGTGCTGTGATTTCCTTTGGCCCTAGAATAATGCCCAGTGTTCAGAGGCCACGTACCCTGAACTCAAAAAGTTCTGAGGACATAGTTGACTGGCTAACACAGGACACCCAATCTTCTACAGCTTCCGCTCTGAACCTTGACGCACCATCCTCCTCCAGCTCAGCTTCGGGCACCTCTCAAATTACCACTCGCCCGCCTGCCGCCACCACCAACACTAGCACCACAGCTGCTTCACTTGATCTGTCAGAGGAGTTATTTACACATCAGTTGGAAGAAATGAGTGATGCGCAACCATTATTGCCAGAGGATGTAGATAACAGGTATATGTCTCAGTCAGGCAGCATTACACACATGGACGTACGGTGTGATGATGGTGATGTTGTACCCGCTGCTGCTTCCTTTGCTGAGTTGTCAGATACAAGTGAAGCGGTTGATGATGACGATGTGTTCGTGGATAAGGAAAAATAAGTTCTGCATCGGCCCAAAATCACTAGTGGAAGCGGTCTTAATAGATGGATTCTTCTTGTTTTAATAAGAAACAACGCGTTTCGGGGATCAGAGACTCCCCTTCATCAGGTTTCACCTGATGTGTCCGTGGATGTCACGTGGGTGCCCGCTCGAAGAGAAGAAGAACAGGGGGAAAGTTCAGATGGGGAGACAGAGAGGAGGAGGAGACGAGTTGGAAGCAGGGGGAGGTCGTCGCAAGGAGCTAGTGGCACAGTCAGACAGCATGTATCGGCACCCGGGGTCAGCCAGACAGCACGCCAATCAACGCATGCTGTTGCCACCACCAGAATGCCGTCATTGCAAAGCTCAGCAGTGTGGTATTTTTTTTGTGTGTCTGCCTCTGATAACAGCGATGCCATTTGCAACCTGTGCCCAAAAAAACTGAGTCGTGGGAAGTCCAACACCCACCTAGGTACAACTGCTTTGCAAAGGCACATGATCTCACATCACAAACGCCTATGGGATCAACACATGATGAGTACAAGCAGCACACAAACTCAAAGCCACCATCCTCCTCCTGGTCCAGCATCTTCAGCCACGTCAACCACTGCTGTCCTCCTTGCCCCCTCTCAACCATCCGCTACTCCGCCTCTCACCTTTAGCAGTTCCTGCTCATCTGCCCACAGTCAGGTGTCTGTCAAGGAAATGTTTGAGCGTAAGAAGCCAATGTCACAGAGTCACCCCCTTGCCCGGCGTCTGACAGCTGGCTTGTCGGAACTCTTAGCCCGCCAGCTTTTACCATACAAGCTGGTGGAGTCTGAGGCCTTCAAAAAATTTATAGCTTTTGGGACACCGCAGTGGAAGGTACCCAGCCGAAATTTCTTTTCACAAAAGGCAATCCCCAACCTGTACTCTTTTGTGGAAAAGGAAGTCATGGCATGTCTGGCACACAGTGTTGGGGCAAGGGTCCATCTGACCACTGATACCTGGTCTGCAAAGCACGGTCAGGGCAGGTATATCACGTACACTGCGCATTGGGTAAACCTGCTGACGGCTGCCAAGCATAGAATGCTTGGCTCTGCAGAGGAGTTGGTGACACCGCCACGACTTGCAGGCAGGCCTGCTGCCACCTCCTCTACTCCTCCTACCCCATCCTCTTCTCTAACCTCCTCGGCTGAGTCCTCTTCTGCTGCTGCGTCTTGCTCCACATCAACTGCACCCCCCAGCTCCCCAGGGGCTATTCCACATACCAGATACGACAGTGTCACGCCGTCTTGGGGTTGACTTGCCTGAAAGTAGAGAGTCACACCGGACCAGCACTCCTGTCCGCCCTGAACGCACAGGTGGATCAGTGACTGACTCCGCACCAACTGGAGATCGGCAAAGTGGTGTGTGACAATGTGTTGAATCTGATCGAACAATGCTTTGTGCATAAGAACCCAGGCTTACAGGACATCCTCAAGCAGGCCAGGAAGGTGTGTGGCCATTTCAAGCGTTCCTACACGGCCATGGCGCACTTTTCAGATATTCAGCGGCGAAACAACATGCCAGTGAGGCGCTTGATTTGCGACAGCCCGACACGTTGGAATTCAACACTCCTAATGTTCGACCGCCTGCTCCAACAAGAAAAAGCCGTCAACGAGTATTGACCGGGGTGCTAGGACAGCCTCTGCGGAGCTGGGTATTTTTTTGCAACGTTACTGGACGCTCATGCGCAATGCTTGTAGGCTCATGCGTCCTTTTGAGGAGGTGACAAACCTAGTCAGTCCCCCCGAAGGCACCATCAGCGACATCATCCCATTTGTTTTCTTCCTGGAGCGTGCCCTTCAAAGAGTGCTGGATCAGGCCGTAGATGAGTGTGAAGAGGAAGAGTTGTGGTCACCATCACCACCAGAAACAGCCTTATCAGCATCGCTTGCTGGACCTGTGGCAACGCTGGAAGAGGAGTCTGAGGAAGAGGAGTCAGAGGAGGAATGTGGCTTTGAGGAGGAGGAAGACCAACCACAGCAGGCATCCCAGGGTGCTCGTTGTCACCTATCTGGTACCCGTGGTGTTGTACGTGGCTGGGGTGAAGAACAGACCTTCAATGACATCAGTGAGGATGAGAAACGGGACATGAGTAGCTCGGAATCCAACCTTGCGCAAATGGGGTCTTTCATGCTGTCATTCCTGTTGAGGGACCCTCGTATAAAAAGGCTGAAGGAGAATGACCTGTACTGGGTGGCGACGCTACTAGACCCCCGGTATAAGCAGAAAGTGCCTGAAATGTTACAGAATTACCGGAAGTCGGAAAGGATGCAGCAGTTCCAAAACAAGTTAAAAAGTATGCTTTACACAGCGTATAAGGGTGATGTCACAGCACAACGGGAATCTAACAGGGGAAGAGGTGAAAGTAATCCTCCTCCTACCACGACCACACCGGCAAGGACAGGACGCTTTACAGACGTGCTGTTGATGGAGGACATGCAGAGCTTTTTAAGTCCGACGCATCGCCACAGCCCTTCAAGGGTTCACCCTCAGAGAACGACTCGACCGACAGGTAGCAGACTACCTTGCCTTAACTGCAGATATCGACACTCTGAGGAGCGATGAACCCCTTGACTACTGGGTGTGCAGGCTTGACCTGTGGCCTGAGCTATCCCAATTTGCGATAGAACTTCTGGCCTGCCCCGCTTCAAGTGTCCTGTCCTGTCAGAAAGGACCTTCAGCGCAGCAGGAAGTATTGTCACTGAGAAGAGAAGTCCCCTAGGTCAAAAAAGTCTAGATTACCTCACCTTTATTAAGATGAATGAGGCATGGATCCCGAAGGGTCTGACAGTGGGGGATGCATTTGACTAAAAAAGGCCTGATGAGATGCCTTGGGCTATAAAATGGTCCACACTGTATTTAATCTCTGCATGCCGGATGACTTGCGTGACTTCTCCGCCACCAACTAGGGTTCAAGCCGCAATGTTTTAGTGCACTTTCTGCCTGGAAAACATAAATTTTTCCGGCCGCTGCTACAGCAGCGACTGCAACAATACCTAATTTTTCAGGCATGTGTACATGCCTAATTTTTCTGGCCTCTGGTGCTGCACTGTGGCTGCAAAAACAAACCAAAAAAAAAAAGGCACATACATGTGTCAATTCCCCTTCGTGATCGTTACCTTGTTGTGGTGAAGGGGCTTGCGCATCACAATGAAGTGATCACCTCTATGAGTGTGTTAGCAATGGCAATGTTGGCACACCCCAGATGAGATAAGGTCGTTGCTTCATTGTGAACAGACGAAAAGCGATCGGCTGGATAATTTTGCACAGTAAAAACATTAATTTTCTTTGTGATCATCTAAGGTGATCATTAAAGCCTACTAGGCCAACAATGGGCCCACACTGCAGAATCATTGTTTTCTGGGTCACTTAACTGTCACTGAACTACCTCAGCACGACCATAGGCTTTGAAAAACCGCCATCGACTGCAATCTCCCAAACGTGCGCATGAGCACAGTCATCACTACACCAAGATTGACGTATAGAGGAATAAAATTGATGTCATGAGTGTGTCAACTATTGACAACTCTTTGCGGTTGTCTAAACTCTATTCCATACACGTCCCCTGATAGGGGACTTAACAGGGATTAAACTGATAGGAATAGTACTACTTAACATACCACTCATTTCTGGTAGCACAGTAAATTGCACGGCGCATGCGCCGTGCCCCATATTGGAAGTAGGAGAACCAACCAAGCATCTTTTTCCATCTCCGATTCCTAAAATCTATTCCATACACGTGCCCTGATAGGGGACGTAACAGGGTATTAAACTGATAGGAATAGTACTACTTAACATACCACTCATATCGGGTAGCACAGTACATTGCACGGCGCACGCGCAGTGCCCCAAATTGGAAGTAAGAGGACCGACCAAGCATCTTTTTCCATCTCCCGGTTCCTAAAATCTATTCCATACACCACACTAGCCCCTGATAGGGGACAAAACAGAGATTAAACTGGTACGTGCGCATGAGCACAGTCATCACTACACCAAGATTGACGCATAGAGGAATAAAATTGATGTCATGAGTGTGTCAACTATTGACAACTCTTTGCGGTTGTCTAAACTCTATTCCATACACGTTCCCTGATAGGGGACATAACAGGGATTAAACTGATAGGAATAGTACTACTTAACATACCACTCATATCTGGTAGCACAGTAAATTACACGGCGCACGCGCAGTGCCCCAAATTGGAAGTAAGAGGACCAACCAAGCATCTTTTTCCATCTCCCGGTTCCTAAAATCTATTCCATACACCGGCCCCTGATAGGGGACGTAACAAGGATTAAACTGATAGGAATAGTACTACTTAACATACCACTCATATCGGGTAGCACAGTAAATTGCACGGCGCACGCGCAGTGCCCCAAATTGGAAGTAAGAGGACCGACCAAGCATCTTTTTCCATCCCCCGGTTCCTAAAATCTATTCCATACACCGGCCCCTGATAGGGGACGTAACAGGGATTAAACTGATAGGAATAGTACTACTTAACATACCATTCATATCTGGTAGCACAGTAAATTGCACGGCGCACGCGCAGTGCCCCAAGTTGGAAGTAAGAGGACCAACCAAGCATCTTTTTCCATCTCCCGGTTCCTAAAATCTATTCCATACACCAGCCCCTGATAGGGGACGTAACAGGTATTAAACTGATAGGAATAGTACTACTTAACATACCACTCATATCAGGTAGCACAGTACATTGCACAGCGCACGCGCAGTGCCCCAAATTGGAAGTAAGAGGACCGACCAAGCATCTTTTTCTATCTCCCGGTTCCTAAAATCTATTCCATACAACACACTGGCCCCTGATAGGGGACAAAACAGAGATTAAACTGGTACGTGCGCATGAGC
This sequence comes from Bufo bufo, assembly GCF_905171765.1. NCBI lineage: Eukaryota > Metazoa > Chordata > Amphibia > Anura > Bufonidae > Bufo > Bufo bufo. The sequence goes on along the minus strand of NC_053394.1, from coordinate 93,619,391 downwards.
ACAGTCATCACTACACCAAGATTGACGCATAGAGGAATAAAATTGATGTCATGAGTGTGTCAACTATTGACAACTCTTTGCGGTTGTCTAAACTCTATTCCATACACTTCCCCTGATAGGGGACGTAACAGGGATTAAACTGATAGGAATAGTACTACTTAACATACCACTCATATCTGGTAGCACAGTAAATTGCATGGCGCACGCGCAGTGCCCCAAATTGGAAGTAAGAGGATCAACCAAGCATCTTTTTCCATCTCCCGGTTCCTAAAATCTATTCCATACACCAGCCCCTGATAGGGGACGTAACAGGTATTAAACTGATAGGAATAGTACTACTTAACATACCACTCATATCGGGTAGCACAGTATATTGCACGGCGCACGCGCAGTGCCCCAAATTGGAAGTAAGAGGACCGACCAAGCATCTTTTTCCATCTCCCGGTTCCTAAAATCTATTCCATACACCACACTAGCCCCTGATAGGGGACAAAACAGAGATTAAACTGGTACGTGCGCATGAGCACAGTCATCACTACACCAAGATTGACGCATAGAGGAATAAAATTGATGTCATGAGTGTGTCAACTATTGACAACTCTTTGCGGTTGTCTAAACTCTATTCCATACACGTTCCCTGATAGGGGACGTAACAGGGATTAAACTGATAGGAATAGTACTACTTAACATACCACTCATATCTGGTAGCACAGTAAATTACACGGCGCACGCGCAGTGCCCCAAATTGGAAGTAAGAGGACCAACCAAGCATCTTTTTCCATCTCCCGGTTCCTAAAATCTATTCCATACACCGGCCCCTGATAGGGGACGTAACAAGGATTAAACTGATAGGAATAGTACTACTTAACATACCACTCATATCGGGTAGCACAGTAAATTGCACGGCGCACGCGCAGTGCCCCAAATTGGAAGTAAGAGGACCGACCAAGCATCTTTTTCCATCCCCCGGTTCCTAAAATCTATTCCATACACCGGCCCCTGATAGGGGACGTAACAGGGATTAAACTGATAGGAATAGTACTACTTAACATACCATTCATATCTGGTAGCACAGTAAATTGCACGGCGCACGCGCCGTGCCCCAAGTTGGAAGTAAGAGGACCAACCAAGCATCTTTTTCCATCTCCCGGTTCCTAAAATCTATTCCATACACCAGCCCCTGATAGGGGACGTAACAGGTATTAAACTGATAGGAATAGTACTACTTAACATACCACTCATATCAGGTAGCACAGTACATTGCACAGCGCACGCGCAGTGCCCCAAATTGGAAGTAAGAGGACCGACCAAGCATCTTTTTCTATCTCCCGGTTCCTAAAATCTATTCCATACAACACACTGGCCCCTGATAGGGGACAAAACAGAGATTAAACTGGTACGTGCGCATGAGCACAGTCATCACTACACCAAGATTGACGCATAGAGGAATAAAATTGATGTCATGAGTGTGTCAACTATTGACAACTCTTTGCGGTTGTCTAAACTCTATTCCATACACTTCCCCTGATAGGGGACGTAACAGGGATTAAACTGATAGGAATAGTACTACTTAACATACCACTCATATCTGGTAGCACAGTAAATTGCATGGCGCACGCGCAGTGCCCCAAATTGGAAGTAAGAGGATCAACCAAGCATCTTTTTCCATCTCCCGGTTCCTAAAATCTATTCCATACACCAGCCCCTGATAGGGGACGTAACAGGTATTAAACTGATAGGAATAGTACTACTTAACATACCACTCATATCGGGTAGCACAGTATATTGCACGGCGCACGCGCAGTGCCCCAAATTAAAAGTAAGAGGACCGACCAAGCATCTTTTTCCATCTCCCGGTTCCTAAAATCTATTCCATACACCACACTGGCCCCTGATAGGGGACAAAACAGAGATTAAACTGGTAAGTGCGCATGAGCACAGTCATCACTACACCAAGATTGACGCATAGAGGAATAAAATTGATGTCATGAGTGTGTCAACTATTGACAACTCTTTGCGGTTGTCTAAACTCTATTCCATACACTTCCCCTGATAGGGGACGTAACAGGGATTAAACTGATAGGAATAGTACTACTTAACATACCACTCATTTCTGGTAGCACAGTGAATTGCACGGCGCACGTGCAGTGCCCCAAATTGGAAGTAAGAGGACCAACCAAGCATCTTTTTCCATCTCCCGATTCCTAAAATCTATTCCATACACGTGCCCTGATAGGGGACGTAACAGGGTATTAAACTGATAGGAATAGTACTACTTAACATACCACTCATATCGGGTAGCACAGTACATTGCACGGCGCACGCGCAGTGCCCCAAATTGGAAGTAAGAGGACCGACCAAGCATCTTCTTCCATCTCCCGGTTCCTAAAATCTATTCCATACACCACACTGGCCCCTGATAGGGGACAAAACAGAGATTAAACTGGTACGTGCGCATGAGCACAGTCATCACTACACCAAGATTGACGCATAGAGGAATAAAATTGATGTCATGAGTGTGTCAACTATTGACAACTCTTTGCGGTTGTCTAAACTCTATTCCATACATGTCCCCTGATAGGGGACGTAACAGGGATTAAACTGATAGGAATAGTACTACTTAACATACCACTCATTTCTGGTAGCACAGTAAATTGCAGATATTTTTTATTAAAAAAAAAGAGGACAGCCTCTGCGGAGCTGGGTATTTTTTGGCCGCGTTACTGAGCGCTCATGCACAATGGCTGTAGGCTCATGTGTCCTTTTGCGGAGGTGACAAACCTGGTCAGTCAAACCCAAGGCAACATCATCGACCTCATCCCATATGCGTTTTTTCTAGAGCGTGCCCTGCGAAGAGTGCTGGATCAGTCCGTAGATGAGCATGAAGAGGAAGAGTTGTGGTCACCAGCACCACCAGAAGCAGCCTTGTCGTCGTCGATTGCTGGACCTGCGGAAACGAAGAGAGAGGAGTCTGAAGAAGAGGAGTCAGAGGACGAAGGTGGCTTTGAGGAGGTGGAAGACCAACCACAGCAGGCGTCCCAGGGGGCTTGTTGTAACCTTTCGGGGACCCTTGGTTTTGTACGTGGCTGGGTGGAGGAAGAGACCTTCAATGACGTCAGTGAGGACAAGGAACGGGACATGGCTAGCTTGGTATCCAACCTTGTGCAAATGGGGAGTTTGCCGTTGTGCAAATGGACTGTTTGCGGTTGTTTGCGGTGCGTTAAACGGGGAGTTTGGTCTGTCATAGTTTGGTCTGTCACTGTGAAGCGGGAGTAACCCTTACACTACCTGATCGATACAACATCATACCTGATGTTTTAAAGCACGTTATTCCAAACAATTTAGGAATGTTAGGTGATTTATGCCCTTTATGGATTAAAACCTGACTCTGCGTCAACTACGTAATTTTCCATGGGAGTTTTGCCATGGATCCCCCTCCGGCATGCCACAGTCCAGGTGTTAGTCCCCTTGAAACAACTTTTCCATCACTATTGTGGCCAGAAAGAGTCCCTGTGGGTTTTAAAATTCACCTGCCTATTGAAGTCTATGGCGGTTCGCCCGGTTCGCCCTTTCGCGAGCATTTGTGGAAATCCGCGTTCACCGTTCGCGAACGGAAAATTTTATGTTCGCGACATCTTTACTGACACGTTGAAAAAAGCCCACACTGCGGAGCCATGTGCAAGTGTCCTGGGAGCGTCAGAAGTATCCGTGCATGGTAGATGGCTAGCCCTAGATACATTTGCAGTCTGCTTTTTGCCTCCTGTGCCCTGCAAGCTGTGCCTGCTTCTCCTCCTTCTCCTCCCTCTCTGCTGCTCCATCTCTCCCTTTGAACTCCCCTCCTCTTTCTCTCTTGTGGGCACCCACGTGACATCCACCGACACGCCATCATCGTCACCTTTACTACCACTGATATTTGAGATCTCGGAGTAGGCAGCAACAGTGGAGACCTCCCTCCTTGGGATGATCTGGGTACTGTCGTCAGACCGCTGGGTGGCGGCCGTTGCTACCCCCTCTTCCTCATCTGATGTCAAGAATGGCTGCGCATCGGAAAGGTCTGGGAATGGATGGGAAAATAATCGTGTGGAGGGGCTATGGTGGTGCTGGTGGTTGTGGCGGTGGATTTGGGGGTGCACACAGCTAATAGCGAGGAGGGTGTATATACAGAGGATGAGGAGGTAGCAAAAGCAAAAGGGTGAGTGAGCCACTCAACCAACTCTGGTGCGTCCTTTGAAGTAATCGCATGCGCCTTCTCCAACTTTCCACTTAGGCTCCGGCCTGCTGCACCTGCCCGACCCCTACCACCCCTGCGGAACAGCCTGCCTCTTCATCTGCCTGTCATTTTTGAAATGACCCTGTGCCTAAGTCCCTAGAGAAGAGCAATATTTGTGGAAGCAGGTATATTGCAGGCCTCAATCAATATTATAGGTATATCACACCTCTGCCTCAATTATTTTTTTTGGGGTGCAACTGGTATATCACACCTGTTGCAATTAGTTGTTCCAATAGCGTTTGTCCCTCTATATAGCTGTGGTATCGCAGAAGAACCGCACACAACTGCTGAACAGTTCAAATGCACTATATAGAAAGTATATTATAGGTATATCGTATCCCTGCCTCTATCAGTTTTTTTGGGGGGCAACTGGAATATCACACTCGTTGCAATTAGTTGTTCCAATAGCGTTTGTCCCTCTATATAGCTGCGGTATCGCAGCAGAACCGCACACAACTGCTGCACATTACAAATACACTATAATATACTTTCTATGTTTAAAAGTATATTATAAGTATATCGCACCCCTCTGTATATCACACCTATCGATAGTACACCTATAAAAGGATTTTTGTGGCCCTATTAGCTAGCGTTTGGTGTCCCTGACAGCCTGTCCCTGCTCCACAAAGCAACCTATCCCTACACTGACAAAATACAGAATGTTAAATGGCTGCCAGATCGGGTTCTGTTAAAGGGTAGGGGGGTGTCCATGTGCTGAAACATCTCAATTGGCTGTCCTGTCCCACCTGAAGGATGTGTCATGGGTCAAAGTTCGGTGCAATGCAAAAGAATATGGCACGTGTGAACATCGCCATATGTTCGCATGTTCGGTGGATCGTGAATGCGCAACGTTTGCCGCGAACTGAGCGCCGAGCGAACCACAAGGCCATCACTAATTGACACAATCCTACCAGCTTCCGCCATCATCTTCACAAGGTCTTTTGCTTTTGTTCTTGGGTTGATATGCACATGTCGGACCAAAGCACGTTCATCTCTGGAACACAGAACCCGTCTCCTTGTTTAAAGGCATAGTAATCTTAGTGTATGTAAACTTTTGACATTGCAGAAAGTAATAAAAAAATGCCTTAAAACATTCTCTCTCTCGCGTTATTCAGGCATTTGGCAAATAATAATTATTGTAATCCTAATTGACCAAAAACAGGAAAGGTTTATTATGGGTTTCATGTCAGATATTGAGAAAATCATGCATATGTGTCTTTTTATATAGTGTATGTAAACTTCTGGTTTCAACTGTATAAGAAAAAATGCTCCAGTATAGTAATAACATGGGGAATGCAAGTAGTTACTAAAACAGACATGTCAGGAGAGGAGACAGGTCCTCTTTAAATGGGTAATACATTATTAGAATATTAGCTATGTGACAACATGTTTTCTATATACGTGTACCATAAATTTTTATACCACTGTGTATTAAATGTGCTTCCAAAAATATTAATTTCTAGATCCAATGATCCAAGAACAATGCAGTCATGTGAGGTTGATACAGGCACTAGTAGGCTTAACGTTTTATTTTTTTATGACAAGGGGAACCCCATTTAGCGTTGTCAGACAAGGTGCAGGGATTGAAAAATAAAGACACATCTGTCACCAGTGCTCCAGTTCCAGCATCGAGCTCTCTTCTCTTTGGTCCCCAGTCAGTGGTTCTGCACCTGGAAGAAGTGAATGCCATCAGCTCAAGCGCGGTTAAGATTTCTTCTGGAGTTTTCTGAGATTTTTTAACTAAACGTTGGGGGTCTGACACCCAGGACTAGTTGAGAAGTCACTGGCGATCGCAGTAGCGCTATGGACTTCTCTAGCTTTGCCTAGGCCATGTGACGTCACGTTCATTCATGACATGGCCTAGGTGTAGCTCAAGCTTATTGAAGAGAATAGGGATGAGCTATAATACCAAGCACATACAATGTACGGCACTATGCTTGGTTAGCTGAGAGAAGACCGTAGCGCTACTGTGAGTGTCAGTGCCTTCTCAAACAGCTGATCGGGGGGGGTGGGGGTCCAGGGTGTCAGACCTCCACCGATCATATACTGATGATAGGTATTGGAGAAGATGGGTAGGCTCTGCAATTTGCACATGGTGCCTGTGTCCAGAAAATGCGACCCACTAGTATATAGAGAAGAAGGACCAGCACTCACTTTCCTGATATCAAGAAACTTTTATTCACAGTACACTGTGAAAATTAGTTCCGGCTCAGCCGAGAGCCATTTTTAAACTTGTAGTTTTAAAATGGCTCAGGCTTGAGCCTGATGATGCTATCCAGAGGACAGGTCATCAGTTAAAAATATTGTAAAACCCCTTTATTTATATTCTATAGAGAGATCCGATAAATCACTACTGGTGAAACAGGGAAAACGAGCAAGTGAAATGTTATGTTTATGCTGTTTGTATACCTGATGGTGGATACCCCAAAACGCGTTGCTGTGGTACCGTGCATGTGCTTGGAATAAAGTCTACTTTTCTTTATTACTATTGGCGCTGGAGCTTACCTGTCATCTGGAAATTTGTGTTTGGTAATCCTGGAGCATGAGAAGAGTTTGTTAAGGAACTCTCCTCATATAAGTGAGTAAAACATGTTGTTCCCTAGGGACAATATTAGGTCAGACAAAATCTGCGCTCCATTTGTGTGTTTTTTTAGTTTTTTCTATGCTCATTTGCAAGGCAGGGGACACAGCTGACAATTCTCAGACTGCCATGATCAATCCCCTGCCAAATACGTCATTATTAAAATCAGTGATCATCCACAATAATAGTTGTGTCTGTGCCACTAAAATAAGCTCCAGATGATATATATCATTCAAAGTGTTCCCTTAAGAAAACTTTTGATGTGTCATAATGGACTATCAAAGGTTTTGATCGGTGGAGGTCTGTGTGCTGAGACCTAGAATGCTGCTGGAGATGGACTTGAGACAGGCTCATAGACTTTCTATTGAGTCCTTCTTCAGCAGTGAGGAGAGAAAATATGCAGCAGGACCAGGAGAAGCTAGTGAAGCATGGGAGTAGTAGAAGCTCTGGTGTTGATAAATGTGGAGTTGGCTGAACTTATAAAATCAGGAATGAACCTGGAAATCAAGGAAGTTGTTTTACACGGACAGCAAGGTAGTCCTAGGATATATTTGCAACAAAACCAGACGCTTTTATGTCTATGTCTGCAATTGGGTGCTAAGGATCAGGAGATCCACTTGTCCTAAACAGTGGCACTACATGCCTAGACAGCATAATCCTGCGGACCACACGACTAGATCTGTCGCACCAAGCCACCTTAAAAACACAACATGGTTTACGGGTCCTGCATTCCTGTACTGTTCAACATCTTGCAGCATCGGATCCGACACGTTTGAATTGGTAGACCCAGATGCAGATGAAGAAATCCGACCTGAAGTATCTGTTCTACGTACAGTGACTTCAGACCACCAACTCAAATCCCATCATTTCAACAGGTTCTCCACCTGGATGTTGCTCATTTGTGCTATAGCCTGTGTAGTTCATATAGCTCAGTCTTACAAGTCAACATTACCTGTGAGCCAGAAGCCCTGCAAAGGTTGGCATCACTGCAAACACGCCTTTACCGCTCCTTATTTGGAAAGGTCCAAGAACATAATAATTCACACAATACAATGTGAATGTCATGCTAAAGAAATAGACTACCTCAGCAAAGGTCAAACAGTCTCCAAAAATAGCGCTTTGATGAAGCTTGAACTCGTAATTCACCAAAATGGGTTGCTAGGAAAGAAGGATGCAGTAGTGGCATCTGTAGTGGCCAGTAGTGTTCTGCCCAGCATGTTTGAGAATCTTTACAGATCACGTCTGCCTTAGTCTTTGTATTTCTCAAGTGTTTATTGTGGTTATAGCACAATCTAGCGGTGTTAAGTTGTATTACACTTTGTTTTTCCTGTTACAAAGACCACTGCATTGTGGGAGTGCAAAGCATCTTGGGAAAGAGAAGCCTCCAGTCTCCAGGACACATCAGCAGAGCTGTCCTTTTACATATCTCATTCTTAAACTCCACCATCCTTGAATAAACATATCTGGTGAGAGATCTACCTTTGTTTCAGGGACATTGTGTTATGCTGAGCTGTTCAGCTAGTTTAAATTGTTACTCAGGGAATTATTACTACTGTTAGCTAGACATGTGATCCTATGTATAAGAAGCCATTTTACCATCTGCTTTCAGTGTTAATAAAAATGATATAGTACATGCTATTTATACTTATACTTGCTATTTGTATTCTTGTAGTTTTACCACACTTGTACAATCTCTTACTTACGCGCATCACGCAGAGTATACTACCTGTTGACCAATAAACAAGTAAGACTACAAAGAACAGTCCTCATATTTGGCAGACATCAATAGTTTATGCTGAATGTCAGACTGCACACTGTGTGAACGTGTATGAAGACAGAACAGGTAGTGTGAATGTCTGCCACGTTTACTCACATTCAGTAGTTTTGAGATAATCAAAGTGAAACTAACTGAATTTGATCCAAATTTCAGGAAAACCTTAATTTGCAATGAATTTGAATTTCCTTTCACTTTGTTGTAACTAATCAAATTATTCCTAAAATGGCGGCTACACATGTTACAAAGTGAAAGTCCTGTGAAGGAGATATGACCCAAAATGCATATGCATATGACCCATAATGCATAATGCAGCCAGCCAATCAGCAGATATCCATCCCCTGTGATTTCACAACCCTATAAAAAGACTAACCCCACCCTCTCTCCGCCTTTTTACAGTGAATTGAGTATAGGGACAGATGTGCTAAGTGCTAGGGACAGATTTTAACAAAGCTTAAACTGTGGAATCTTGGATAGGGACAGTGTAGGGAGATCATAGGGGGAGTTTTCAGACACTGCAGGGAGAGCATAGAGAGACTGCAGAGACAGTTCAGGCTCTGTGTAATTGCCCTGTGCATCTTGTTCCACTGCTGTGCCATTCATTCTTAATCTGTTCTGTTATACATAGACTGACTGTGCATCAGAATTAGTCTCAACAGTCTAATATATATGCACATGTACCTAGTTGCTCTGTAGAGATGGCCCGAATAGTTCATCGGCGAATAGTTCCCAGCGAACATAGCTTGTTCGCGTTCACCGCTGCGGGCGAACATATGCGATGTTCGGTCCGCCCCCTATACATCATCATTGAGTAAACTTTGACCCTGTACCTCACAGTCAGCAGACACATTCCAGCCAATCAGCAGCAGACCCTCCCACCTGCAGGACAGCATCCATTTTAGATTCATTCGGAATCTGCTTTCACAGAGAGAGGAGGGAGAGTGCTGCTGCTGCTGATTCAATAGGGAAAGCGTTAGCTAGGGCAGTGTTCTGTGTCCACAGACTCATCTGCTGTAAGGACAGCGTCCTGACAGCACCCCAAAAAGCCCTTTTCAGGGCTGGTACATCAGTGTGCTTTATTTTTTTTTTATGCAGTTGCCTGGCTGCCCGTGTGTGAGAGGCTGCAGGCTCAGTCATAGACAGCACTGTGTGCACACCATTCATACAGGGTGTGACAGAAAATCCATTGCAGATTAAAAAAAATTCTATTTAAGATTTTTCTGTGATCTAATCACATTTGCAAGCCCGTGTGTGTCAGGCCCACACAGACTGTATTGTGGCCACTGGCTAGTGGCTGGTTCTGCCTGCACTCATACCGTTACAGGGTGTCATTCGCCCAAATACATTTCAGAAAAAAAAATTATATTTAAAATTTAACTGTGATCTAATCACATTTGCAAGCCCTTGTGTGTCAGCCAGGCTTACACAGACTGTACTGTGCCCACCCCCACCACTTATACCGTTACACGGTGTCATTCACTCACAAATACCTCGCAGATAAAAAAAAATTCTATTTAATATTTTTCTGTGATATAATGTCAGGCCCACACAGACTGTACTGTGCCCACTGCCCACCACTTATATAGGGTGGCACAGTACCTTGCACGCATAGTAACACTTATCTAATAAAAAATGACAGGCAGAGGCAGGCCACGCCGCAGGGGCCGTCGTGTTCGTGGTGCTGTGATTTACACTGGCCCTGGAATAATGCCCAGTGTTCAGAGGCCACGTACCCTGAACCCAAAAAATTCTGAGAAAATAGTTGACTGGCTTACACAGGACACCCAATCTTCAACAGCTTCCGCTAAGAACCTTGACGCACCATCCTCCTCCAGCTCAGCTTTGGTCACCACTCTCCCGCCCGCCGCCACCACCACTACTACCACCACAGCCACCACAGCCGCTTCACTTGATCCCTCAGAGGAGTTATTTACACATCAGTTGGATGAAATTAGTGATGCGCAACCATTATTGCCAGGGGATATAGATAACAGGGATATGTCTCAGTCAGGCAGCATTACACACATGGACGTACAGTGTGATGATGATGATCAGATACAAGTCAGATACAAGTGAAGCGGTTGATGATGACGATGTGTCCGTGGATGCCACGTGGGTGCCTGCTCGAAGAGAAGAAGAGGGGGAAAGTTCAGAAGGGGAGACAGAGAGAAGGAGGAGACGAGTTGGAAGCAGGGGGAGGTCGTCGCAAGGAGCTAGTGGCACAGTCAGACAGCATGTATCGGCACCCGGGGTCAGCCAGACAGCACGCCAATCAACAGATGCTGCTGCCACCACCAGAATGCTGTCATTTCATATTTTGTGTGTCTGCCTCTGACAACAGCGATGCCATTTGCAACCTGTGCCAAAAGAAACTGAGTCGTGGGAAATCCAACACCCACCTAGGTACAACTGCTTTGCGAAGGCACATGATCGCACATCACAAACGTCTATGGGATCAACACATGATGACGAGTAGAAGCAGCACACAACCTCAAAGCCACCATCCTCCTCCTGGTCCAGCATCTTCAGCCACGTCAACCACTGCTGTCCTCCTTGCCCCCTCTCAACCACCCGCCACTCCGCCTCTCACCTTCAGCAGTTCCATCTCATCTGCCCACAGTCAGGTGTCTGTAAAGGAAATGTTTGAGCGTAGGAAGCCAATGTCCCAGAGTCACCCCCTTGCCCGGCATCTGACAGCTGGCTTGACGGAACTCTTAGCCCACCAGCTTTTACCATACCAGCTGGTGGAGTCTGAGGCCTTCAAAAAATTTGTCGCTATTGGGACACCACAGTGGAAGGTACCCGGACGAATTTTTTTTTCAAAAAAGGCAATCCCAAACCTCTACTCAGTGATTGAAAAGGAAGTCATGGCATCTCTGGCATACAGTGTAGGGGCAACGGTCCATCTGACCACTGATACCTGGTCTTCAAAGCACAGTCAGGGCAGGTATATCACCTACACTGCGCATTGGGTCAACCTGCTTACGGCTGACAAGCATGGAATGCGTGTCTCTGCAGCGGAGTTGGTGACACCGCCACGACTTGCAGGCAGGCCTACTGCCACCTCCTCTACTCCTCCTACTCCATCCTCTTCCATAACCTCCTCGGCTGAGTCCTCTTCTGCTGCGGCGTCTGGCTGCACATCAACTGAATCCCCCAAGCTCCCCAGGGGCTATTCTACATCCCGGATACGACAGTGTCACGCTGTCTTGGGGTTGACTTGCCTGAAAGCAGAGAGCCACACCGGACCAGCACTCCTGTCCGCCCTGAAAGTACAGGTGGATCAGTGGCTGACCCCGCACCAACTGGAGATCGGCAAAGTGGTGTGTGACAATGGAAGCAATTTGTTGGCGGCATTGAATTTGGGCAAGTTGTCACATGTGCCGTGCATGGCACACGTGTTGAATCTCATCGTACAACGCTTTGTGTCTAAGTACCCAGGCTTACAGGACGTCCTCAAGCAGGCCAGGAAGGTGTGTGGCCATTTCAGGCGTTCCTACACGGCCATGGCGCACTTTTCAGACATTCAGCTGTGAAACAACATGCCAGTGAGGCGCTTGATTTGCGACAGCCCGACACGTTGGAATTCAACACTCCTAATGTTCGACCGCCTGCTCCAACAAGAAAAAGCCGTCAACAAGTATTTGTATGACCGGGGTGCTAGGACAGCCTCTGCGGAGCTGGGAATTTTTTTGCCACGTTACTGGACGCTCATGCGCAATGCCTGTAGGCTCATGCGTCCTTTTGGGGAGGTGACAAACCTAGTCAGTCGCACCGAAGGCACCATCAGCGACCTCATCCCATTTGTTTTCTTCCTGGAGCGTGCCCTTCAAAGAGTGCTGGATCAGGCCATAGATGAGTGTGAAGAGGAAGAGTTGTGGTCACCATCACCACCAGAAACAGCCTTATCAGCATTGCTTGCTGGACCTGCGGCAACGCTGGAAGAGGAGTGTGAGGAAGAGGAGTCAGAGGAGGAATGTGGCTTTGAGGAGGAGGAAGACCAACCACAGCAGGCATCCCAGGGTGCTCGTTGTTGTCACCTATCTGGGACCCGTGGTGTTGTACGTGACTGGGGTGAAGAACAGACCGTCAATGACATCAGTGAGGATGAGGAACGGGAAATGAGTAGCTCGGCATCCAACCTTGTGCAAATGAGGTCTTTCATGCTGTCATGTCTGTTGAGGGACCCTCGTATAAAAAGATGAAGGAGAATGACCTGTACTGGGTGGCCACACTACTAGACCCCCGGTATAAGCAGAAAGTGGCGGAAATGTTACCAACTTACCGAAAGTCAGAAAGGATGCAGCAGTTCAAAACAAAACTAAAAAATATGCTTTACACAGCTTATAAGGGGGATGTCACAGCACAACGGGAATCTAACAGGGGAAGAGGTGAAAGTAATCCTCCTCCTACCACGACCACGGCGGCAAGGACAGGATGCCTTACAGATGTGTTGTTGATGGAGGACATGCAGAGCTTTTTCAGTCCTACACATCGCCACAGCCCTTCGGGATCCAGCCTTAGAGAACGACTCGACCGACACGTAGCAGACTACCTCGCCTTAACTGCAGATATCGACACTCTGAGGAGCGATGAACCCCTTGACTACTGGTTGTGCAGGCTTGACCTGTGGCCTGAGCTATCCCAGTTTGCGGTAGAACTTCTGGCCTGCCCCGCTTCAAGTGTCCTGTCAGAAAGGACCTTCAGTGCAGCAGGAGGCATTGTCACTGACAAAAGAAGTCGCCTCGGTCAAAAAAGTGTTGATTACCTCACCTTCATTAAGATGAATGAGGCATGGATCCCGAAGCGACTGACAGTGGGGGATACGTTTGACTAACAAAGGGCCTGATGACATGCCTTGGCCTCAAAATGGTCCCCACGCTGCTGTATTTAATGTCTGCATACCGGATGACTTTCCTGAATTCTCCGCCACCAATTAGGGTTCAAGCCGCAATGTTTTAGTCACCTTTCTGCCTTGAAAACATCAATTTTTCCGGCCGCTGCTACAACAGCGGCTGCAACAGTAACATTATTTTTCAGGCATGTGTACATGCCTAATTTTTCTGGCCTCTGGTGCTGCACTGTGGCTGCAAAAACAAAACAAAAAAAAAAGGCACATACATGTGTCAATTCCCCTTCGTGATCGTTACCTTGTTGTGGTGAAGGGGCTTGCGTATCACAATGAAGCGATCATCACCTCTATGAGTGTGTAGGCAACGTTGCCACACCCCAGATGATAAGGCCGTTGCTTCATTATGATCAGACCAAAAGCGATTGGCTGGATAATTTTTCATAGAAAAACCTTACATTTTTTTATATTTTTTTTTAAAGTTGTATGGGTGGGTTTTTAATACATAAAATAAAAAAATCATAATAAAGTCTCTTAATAGTTTATTAGAAATAATGCAGACAATTTAAAAAATCCCCATCAATTCCAATACAAAGCAAGTACAAAGTTCAGAACTAAATTATTCCAGGATGTCGTAATGGTTCGTTAATTCGACAATGGTTAATCAATTCGACACACGTCCCCGGATAGGGGACGTAACAGGGATTAAACTGATAGGAATAGTACTAGTTAAGACACCACTCATATAGGGTGTCACAGCACATTGCTCCGTGCACGCGCAGTGCCCCAACTTGGGAGTAAGAGGACCGACCAAGCTGCTTTTATCATCTCCCGGTTCCTAAAATCAATTCATTTTGGTGTATCAGAGTTTGGTCTGTCACTGTGAAGGCAGTCGAAGGTACCCGGCCTAAATTTTTTTTCACAGAAGGCAATCCCACCCTGATATGGGACGTAACAGGGATTAAACTGATGAGAATAGTACTACAGAAAATACCACTCATATCGGGTGGGGCAGTAAATTGCACGGCGCTGACGCAGTGACCGTGGATTGGATTCAAACAAAGGGGAGGGAGCCAGCATTTTTTTTAACCATCTCCCCATTCGAAAAATCTATTTAATAATTTGACCCCAGATTGGGGACGTAACAGGGATTAAACTGATGAGAAGAGAGAACTACAGAAAATACCACTCATATCGGGTGGGGCAGTAAATTGCACGGCGCAGACGCAGTGACCGTGGCGTAGATTCAAACAAAGGGGAGGGAGCCAGCATTTTTTTAACCATCTCCCCGTTCGAAAAATGTATTTAATAATTTGACCCCAGATTGGGGACGTAACAGGGATTAAACTGATGAGAATAGTACTACAGAAAATACCACTCATATCCGGTGGGGCAGTAAATTGCACGGTGCAGACGCAGTGACCGTGGCGTAGATTCAAACAAAGGGGAGGGAGCCAGCATTTTTTTAACTATCTCCCCGTTCGAAAAATCTATTTAATAATTTGACCCCAGATTGGGGACGTAACAGGGATTAAACTGATGAGAAGAGAGAACTACAGAAAATACCACTCATATCGGGTGGGGCAGTAAATTGCACGGCGCAGACGCAGTGACCGTGGCGTGGATTCAAACAAAGGGGAGGGAGCCAGCATTTTTTTAACCATCTCCCCGTTTGAAAAATCTATTTAATAATTTGACCCCAGATTGGGGACGTAACAGGGATTAAACTGAGGAGAATAGTACTACAGAAAATACCACTCATATCCGGTGGGGCAGTAAATTGCACGGTGCAGACGCAGTGACCGTGGCGTGGATTCAAACAAAGGGGAGGGAGCCAGCATTTTTTTAACTATCTCCCCGTTCGAAAAATCTATTTAATAATTTGACCCCAGATTGGGGACGTAACAGGGATTAAACTGATGAGAAGAGAGAACTACAGAAAATACCACTCATATCGGGTGGGGCAGTAAATTGCACGGCGCAGACGCAGTGACCGTGGCGTGGATTCAAACAAAGGGGAGGGAGCCAGCATTTTTTTAACCATCTCCCCGTTTGAAAAATCTATTTAATAATTTGACCCCAGATTGGGGACGTAACAGGGATTAAACTGAGGAGAATAGTACTACAGAAAATACCACTCATATCCGGTGGGGCAGTAAATTGCACGGTGCAGACGCAGTGACCGTGGCGTGGATTCAAACAAAGGGGAGGGAGCCAGCATTTTTTTAACCATCTCCCCGTTCGAAAAATCTATTTAATAATTTGACCCCAGATTGGGGACGTAACAGGGATTAAACTGATGAGAAGAGAGAACTACAGAAAATACCACTCATATCGGGTGGGGCAGTAAATTGCACGGCGCAGACGCAGTGACCGTGGCGTGGATTTAAACAAAGGGGGGGGGGGAGCCAGCATTTTTTTAACCATCTCTCCATTCGAAAAATCAATTTAATAAATGGACCCCAGATTGGGGACGTAACAGGGATTAAACTGATGAGAATAGTACTACAGAAAATACCACTCATATCGGGTGGGACAGTAAATTGCACGGCACAGACGCAGTGACCGTGGATTCAAACAAAGGGGAGGGAGCCAGCGTTTTTTTAACCATCTTCCCGTTCGAAAAATTAATTCAATTCACCTTTCGGGGACCCTTGGTGTTGTACGTGGCTGGGTGGAGGAAGAAACCTTCAATGACATCAACGGGACATGGCTAGCTTGGTATCCAACCTTGAACAAATGGGGAGTTTGCGGTTGGGCAAATGGACTGTTTGCAGTTGTTTGCAGTGCATTAAAAGGGGAGTTTGGTCTGTCAATGTCTGTGAAGCGGGCGTAACCCTTACACTACCTGATCGGTACAACATCATACCTGATCGTATACACACACTGGATTTTTTTAACCACGTTGTTCAAAAAAAAAATTGGATTGTTAGGTGATTTATGCCCTTTATGGATTAAAATCCAACTCTGCGTCAACTACATAATTTTCCATGGGAGTTTTGCCATGGATCCCCCTCCGGAATGCCACAGTCCAGGTGTTAGTCCCCTTGAATCAAATTTTCCATCACTACTGTGGCTAGAAAGAGTCCCTGTGGGTTTTAAAATTCACCTGCCTATTGAAGTCTATGGCGGTTCGCCCGGTTCACCTGTTCGCGAACATTTGCAGAAATTCGCGTTCGGCGTTCGTGAACGGAAAATTTTATGTTCGCGACATCACTATTGCTCTGTTGCACCATTCATGCTTCTTCTATTACGTTACTGATTCAGTTACTGTATACTATGGCCAACAGACAGTTGTCTGGGCCCTTAAAAGGAATGGACAGTGGCAAAAATGTTACTGTAGCCGGCGCAAGTAGCAGCAGAAGAAAGGGTGGTGGTAGTAGCAGCCGCAGCAACAGGCCATAGCTTCCACTCTCATCCAGTGGTCGTGTTTTGACCAATATTCCAGCTGTACTCGCTCTTCAACATCATCTCAGGTGACAACAGATACACCCAGCCAGGGATAAGTGGATTCCTCTGACACCACACGTAGTTGGCATGGCCCAGGAGCAACCTCTGTGCCCTCACCTGTCCTGCTACTGCCTCTTTCTTTTGCTGTTCCTTATGCTCGGGAAGTTATGCATGCTGCTGGCTCTGCTCCGCTTTTCAGTGAGGATATGCTTAATGAGGACAGTCAGCAGCTACAGGCCAGAACAGACTTGGACGAGAGGTCTGCTGCATCCTCCTTTAGGTGTGCAACTAGTGATGATGACAGTCAGGTCGGAGCATGTGTTGCGAGCATGGGACATGGCCATGAGACTGGTGAGGGGGACATAAGTGACGAACAGACATTAATAGACGATGATGTAGCTGATCACACTAGGGGGAAGAGGGGGCATCATCATCATCAGGGAGTGAGGGTGGAAGCAGGCCCATGAGACAGCAGCAGGGTGCCAGCGTTCCGATGAGCCAGCAGAGTGGAAGCAGTGGGAGATCTGGAGCTAAACGTGCCTGGGGCCCAACTAGCGGTGCACGGGTTCAAAAAGACAGCTGCAGGCAGTCAGCTCATGCTCCACTGCCATGACTGCTGGAGGTGGAGCTGGAGCAGCACCAGCTCTGTCAGCAGTAACTTGAGTCTCCAGTCTCTGATGAGCACGTTTATTCACCCGCCTACTGAAAAAACCAGCCATCAGCAGGAAATGGAGCAGAACCTGAACTAGTATGTGGTGGTATACTTGCACTGCACCCTGTCATCCCAGATCCAAGGTCCCCTGGACTACTAGGCAGCCTAACTTGAATAGTGGCCACAACTGTCTGAGTTTGCCCTGGACAAGTTTTCCTGCCCGGCCAAAAGTGTGGCATCAGAGCGGGTGTCTAGTATGGAGGGATAGTTACTCCAAAGAGAACTCGCCTTTCAGCACAAAATGTTGGGAGACTAACCTTTGTAAAGAAAAATCAGGCATGGATTAGCCAGATTTCCACACGCTGGTGCCTCATGCATTACAGTAGATCCCTCTGGCAGTAATGTTCGGACTGCAGTGTGCTGCCACACCAAAGCATTGTGAAAAATGGCCCATTACTCCTGACTACGTGTGGCACAATTCTGATGCTGCCACCCTCCTGATGCCACACACCTGCTGCCACCTTCTCCTTCTGCCATCATCTTGTGCTGGTACTGTCACTGCTTTTGCCATCCACCTCACCACTCTGTGACTGGGCCACTATGATGATTCCTCATGCTATTGCCATTCTCACAACTCTGTGACTGGGCAACTATGATGACTTCTCATGCTGTTGAATAAAAAAAGACAATGCAGCAGCACCCTGCCATTATGGCACAAAAAATGGAAAAGGCAGAGTGGATCCAACATGCATGTGGATCCAACACTCCCTGAATTTTATGGCGGCCATTATGGCGCATAACAGGTAGTATTTAGTGTTAGGACCCGTCTAACAGAGATCGCCTTGACGTACGGCAGACGGGCTCAGATGGTTGTGTACAAAATGCATTGGCCAAGCATCTCACTTTATAAATAAGCGTAGCATTAGCACCATAATTTTTGTAATCATTATTTTTGTGACTATGGTATTGTTGTACTTTATCTGATTTGCAGGGTGCTGCTGCATTGTCTTTTTTCTTCTAGGTCTTTGCCACGGCAGCGTGCACCTGCGCACTAGGAGGTGCTGACTAACCCCCTTTTTTTGCAGATTTACTATGCTGGAGATGTGGCACTCCAGCGAGTCTTGCACTCCTGATTGGCCTGTCTGCCCTATAGGCTGATTTTTTTTATTACTTTCAATATAAAGCTGTAGCCTGCTCTCACTACATTCATTGGAAGCTGTCTAGCACCAGGAAAGGTATAGAGTGGGCTCGGCATGCATGTTGGTACCTGCATCCCTTGTAATGGGAGCCATTATGGCACAAAAAATGGAAAAAGGCAGAGTGGATCCAACATGCATGTGGATCCAACACTCCCTGAATTTTATGGCAGCCATTATGGCGCATAACAGGTAGTATTTAGTTTTAGGACCCGTCTAACAGAGATCGCCTTGATGTACAGCAGACGGGCTCAGATGGTTTGGTACAAAATGCATTGGCCAAGCATCTCACTTTATAAATAAGCGTAGCATTAGCACCATAATTTTTGTAATTATTATTTTTGTGACTATGGCATTGTTGTACTTTATCTGATTTGCAGGGTGCTGCTACATTGTCTTTTTTTCTTCTAGGTCTTTGCCATGGCAGCGTGCACCTGCACACTGGGAGGTGCTGACTAACCCCCTTTTTTTTGCAGATTCTCATGCTGTTGCCACTCTCACCACTCTGAGACTTGGCCACTATGATGACTCCTCATTCTGTTGTCACCCTCAACACTCTGTGATTGGGCCACAGTGTTGAATCCTCTCGCTATTGCCACCCTCACTAGTCTGTTCCAGGGACACTAGTGTCCCTGCTTGGCCTTGTTGACATCATAGTTCATTTTGCCGTTCTCCTGATCCGTCAGAAGAACTGAAAAATGAAAATCACAATGGATCCTGTCTTTGGATGATCTATGAGGCCTCTGCCCCATAGTCAGTGCTTTGCCCCAGGATTTGCTCATGATTTGGAAACCAAAAGCAGGAGTGGGTCCAAAACACAGAAGAAATGCAAATATTTATTTCACATGTCATCTCTGTTTTTGACCCACAACTGTTTTTGCCTTAACAATACTGACTCTGTGATAGAGGCCATTATAGTCCTGCATGCAGGGGTTCTTTATCATCTGAGTAAAACCAATGTCAGACACACATGGCCAAAACGCATGAAAATTGAGCATGAGGCCTCCATCAGTATTTTGCATCAGGATTTGCTCATAAGTTGAAAGCCAAAACCAGGAGTGGATCCAAAACACAGCAGACATGCAAATACTTTCTTCACGTGTCATCTCTGTTTTGGATCCACTCATATTTTTTGGGGCCTTAGCAATACTGATGGATTACTAGCTAAATACTGACCGTGTGAAGGTGGATGCCCAAAAGACAGGATCCGTTTTTTGATGGATCAGAAGAAGGGAAAACTAAACGTCAACACAAACTTACTGCTGACACCCTCTTCACTTTGTCATGGGGCCACTACTTGTATCAGTGTGTTACACACCAGGTTCTCAAGCAATCTATGTGGAAACAAAAGACGGTGTAAAATGAGACAGCTCTTTCACTCTACAGTGGAGTTTGAGTGGGTAACACAATAGCCTTTCTATCAATGTGGACACCCCAACAACAGTGAGATGAGACCGGTCTTTCACAATTTGGTAGAATCATTGTGTAACACACCAGGTTCCCTAGCAATCTATGTGGAAACAGGAGACAATGTAAAAAGAGACCGTTCTATAGTAGAATCTTGGGTCACTGCATGGTTAGGTACTGTACATTATACCTGATGCAAACATTGACCTGTAAGGCTAAGTTCACACCAGTTATTTGGTCAGTTAATTCCAGCAGTTACTGTATGGTGAGTAAAAATCAGGAGCCAATCCTACCCTCAGATAAGGTATCATAAAAAGATCTGCACCGGTTCTGTGTTGTTTTGGACCAGTAACTGACCATATAAGGGAAGTGTGAACTGAGCCCAATAGTGACACAAGCCAATGTGAACATCCATATACTGTATGTGACCTGCCTGTCATACTGACGCACAGTAAAGCCTCATTCACACGTCATTGTTTTGGTCAGTGATTTCCATCAGTGATTGAGCCTCCACAGACATAAGATATAAGTGAAAGATCTGCTCCTGTTCTGTGTTTAGAGTCACACCTGGTTTTGGCTAACAATCACTGGAGGAAATCACTGACCGAACACTGACGTGTGAATGAGGCATAACTGTTTCACTACCAGAAAGATCTAGCTATGCATGTTGTTGCAATGCACAGTGATCCGACATACACTCTCCCTGCAGGCCGGGATATAGCTGATTTAACGCGCTTCGTGTAAAATTAATTCAGAACAAAGCGATTTTTTTTGAAGCGGGGGGGGGGGGGGGATTCTGCAAAGTGTCCGAATCTAATTTTTTAAGAATTTGCTTATCTCTACCAATTAACTGCTCCACCCAGTCAATTCTCAGCATATTTGCCGTGTTGCTGCTGGATCTTCACCATCCCCCATTATAGTTAATGGGCAGGATGGCAAAGCTGTAGCTTCTAGCAATGCAGAGAGATCCGGTAGGCTGTGTGAAACTAGCCTTATATATATACTGTAATACTAGACCAGGTAGTGTGTTCTATAGGCTCAGCTTATTATATGGGCACACAGGCTGACTGAGCGGCCACAAGCTGTCTATCGATATGTAGTGCAGAAAATCCATTGTGTCGTGTACAGTTCGGGGGGGAACTGTGAAGAACGGTGGGTCCACTCCTGGTTTAGGGGCCCAAAAGGGGACTCACATGTCACTGTGTTTGATGTGCGTCTAGTAGTTTTGGGTTCCTTTACAACCAAGCTTGACCAGGTCTTGTGAGGAAGGCTGTCATAAGGCATCTAAAGCACTGAAAATTAGAAAAAAAAAGTTTGCTATACCCTAGAAACAGCATATTTCTGCTCTATGCAATGTATTAGCACCATTCACTAAAATCAGGCGTAGGCTACTTTCACACTCGCGTCTTGGCTTTCAGTTTGTGAGATCCGTCATGGGCTTTCACAAGCAGTCCAAAACTGATCCAAACTGATCAAAACTGGCACTGACTTTCAATGGAGATCATGACGGATCCAACTTGGCTATGTTACAGATAATACAAACGGATCAGTTCATGACAGATCCATGCGGTTGTATTATTGCAACGGAAGCGTTTTTGCAGATCCTTGACGGATCCCCCCAAAAATGCTAGTGTGAAAGTAGCCTTAGCTGCAATACCATTTTTCTGGTAAGATCTTTTTCTAATTTCAAAACACCATTAAGACCTAAGGGTACAGCTACACGAAGACACTGGTCGTGCGACAGCTGTATCGGGTAGGATCACAGGGGCATCCTAGTGTTGTGGTAATACCATAGAAATAAATGGAGTCGCAGCATAAGACGCATGTGTGCCGTGACTGCAAACCCTGAATCGTTGGATTTTTTGTGATTCAGGGGTCACAGTCGTAGCGCACATGATTCACGCTGTGCCCCCCACTCACTTCTATGAGATCACCGCTACACTGTGTTGCTTCAATCCTGGCCACAACAGCTGTTGCGCGACCAGTGATGCCCTTTGGCTGTACCCTTACTCACACGTCTCTGTTCGTTTGATGTCATTGAAAAACCAGTCAGTGTTTTATCCATGAAGATTTCTGTGACGGATCCGTTGTTGGTCCATATGTCCATCTTCTGCCCAGCATGTTAGATCCGCATTGTACGTTCACTGGCTGAAAAGGGGATTTGCTGAGAATCTCCTACTAATGTTCAGTGGAGACCATTGATGCCATCCATGCTGTCTCAGTCTTCTTATAAACCCATAGACTTCAATGGGCGTTTGCTTTTTAAAAAGGACCAAAATAATTCATTCTTCCACTGTCAGTGGAAAAACAAGGATTCGTGAATAAACACACTAAGGGGTCATTTATGACCAAATATACGCCTTCTTCCCCTTCCATGCCACGTATGCCAGTTTTTAAATAAAAGGGGCGTGCTGTGGGCGAAGATGGGGGTGGGCCGGCAGCCTAATTTATAATTTTCTATGCCAGTTTTTGGCATAGAAAATGATCTAAATCTACATTAGCAAGGGAGCTGGCATAGATTTAAGGCTATTGTACGCCGGCTGCTGCCTCTACATAACTTAGGCGCATCAAGCGCCAGCGCAGGGTTATTAAGACCGACGTCTGAAATGCCGGTTTTAATAAATAACCCAATAAATTCAATGGATGTTTGTGCTGTGCATGGAGAACACAGAT